>NW_024420049.1:211801-231801 GCF_014898765.1 Herpailurus yagouaroundi | reverse complement strand
CCCTGATAATGAGTGATGTTGAGCATCTTTTCATGTGTCTGTTGGCCATCTGGATGTTTTCTTTGGAGAAGTGTCTATTCATGTCTTCTGTCCATTTTTTAATTGGATGATTCACTTTTTGGCTGTTGAGTTTGATAAGTTCTTTATAGATTTTGTATACTAACCCCTTATCTGTTAAATCATTTGCAAATATCTTCTCCCATTGCATCAATTGTTTTTTAGTTTTGTTGAGTGTTTCCTTTGCTGTACAGAAGCTTTTTAATCTTGATGAGGTCCCAACAGTCCATTTTTTATTTCATCTCTTTGCCTCAGGGAACTTACCTAGAAGAAAGTTGCTATGGCCAATGTCAAAGAGGTTACTGCCTGTCCTCTCTTCTGGGATTTTTATAGGCTTCAGGTCTCACATTTAGCTCTTTAATCTATTTTGAATTTATTTTTTGTGTCTGGTGTAAGAAGGTGGTACAGTTTCATTGCTTTGCATGTTGCTGTCCAGGTCTCCCAACACCATTTGTTGAAGAGACAGTCTTTTTCCCATTGGATATTCTTTCCTGCTTTGTCAAAGATTAATTGACCATATAGTTGTGGGTTCATTTCTGGGTGTTGTATTCTGTTCCAATGATCTATATGTCTGTTTTTGTGCCAGTACCATACTGTTTTAATCACTACAGCTTTGTAATATAACTTGAAGTCCTGGATCCACTTTTACTGTAAAACAATTGCATGAATCTTAAACTCATAATAGGTGAAAATTTAGTTTCAATTTATTAAGAACCATGATATGTACATATAAATTTGTAGAGCCCTTGAAATAACAACATGATTTACTAAAATGTGGTTTGTTATAATCTAATCAAGAGATTTTGTGGTTTGGGTGTGGATAGGTATGAAACATTTGAAAGATATGCCAATTATGCCAGGAGAGATATTCAAGTATAAATGGACAGTGACTGTAGAAGATGGGCCGACTAAATCAGATCCTCGGTGCCTGACTCGATATTACTCGAGCTTCATTAATCCAGAGAGAGATCTAGCTTCAGGACTCATTGGCCCTCTCCTCATATGCTACAAAGGATCTGTAGATCAAAGAGGAAACCAGGTGAGTTCTTCTCTTTCCAAGCCCTGGGTTTGATGGACCGATGATGAATATGAACTTCTAGATATTTGTTATACTCTCTCAGTGTATGTCCCCTAATAGCCTCCAGAAAAAACAGTAGTTTGCAATATTGGCCAATAAAAGAAATGAGCTGGGTTTTTCGCAGCTGTTATTGAATTTAGTTTGGTGTAATAAACTTGCCTGCTGGAGGGATAGGAGAGCCTGGGCTCTAGAATATTTCTATAATACTAGAGCCTAGAATTCCAGCCTAGAATTCCACTTTCTGGGGGTTCTTGGCCGGCTCAGTCAGAAGGGCACGTGACTTTCGGGGTCATGAGTTTGAGCCCGTCATTGGGTGTAGAGATTACTTAGATAAATAAAACTTAAAAAAATTTAATTCCACTTTCTATAGGTGGTCTTGCTCATTTTTACATGCTGAGCTACCACCCATATTTAGATGCCCCACAAACGTATATCATAGTGTAGCCTTCTCCCCTGGATGTCTCATCACAGGTGACTCAAAATTAACACATGTGCAGCGTCTAGCATAGCGCATGGCATGTAGTAGGGGTTCCATAAATATTTGTCGAGCAAAATACAGGAAAAGATATAAGATCTTTCAGAAATGTTGAAAATTTAGAACACTTACGCTGCTTTAAAAAAATAAGGTTGAGTTGTCTGAATAAGAAAAGCCTAATGCTTGTCAAAAACTCATTGCCTGGATCCAGAATAACTCAGTGCCATATTGCTGAGGCTTGACTACATGTCTATGTGGTTATGTATGAAACATAGGATTTGTACTAGTCTGAGAACATTTCATTTATTTAGGGAATAAAGCATGTGAATTTTAAAACATGTGGCACACAAATCGAAGAGGCAAAAATTTGGTCAAGTACCAGCCCTGAATTTTGTTTTCATAATTATAGTTTTTCTACTAGTTTTTGGAAAAGGACTGAAATGTACCTGTATATTTTCCAGCATTCTCCCCTCAGCATTTTGGTTTCTGTAGTGCTAGGTTATGCAAATTGAAATTTACACCTACTAGTGAAGTTCACACAGTAAGCCTTAACAGATTCAGTTAACAAGTACTAACTCCTAATTTTGGTTCATATAAAAACTGCTTTTCTGAAAAGAACTTTAAAACTTTTAAACAGAAAACTTAAGGGGCACCTGGGTGGCTCTGTCAGTTAAGCATCCAACTTCGGCTCAGGTCATGATCTCACGGTTTGTGAATTCAAGCCCCGTGTTGGGCTGTGTACTGACAGCTCGGAGCCTGGAGCCTGCTTCAGATTCTGTGTCTCCTCTCTCTGCCCCTCCCCCATTCGTGCTCTGTCTCTGTCTCCCAAAAATGAATAAATGTTAAAAAAAAAAAAAAATAAACAGACGGGTGCCTGGGTGGCTCAGTTGGTTAAGCGTCCCACTTCGGCTCAGGTCATGATCTCGCGGTCCGTGAGTTCGAGCCCCGCGTCGGGCTCTGTGCCAACAGCCCAGAGCCTGGAGCCTGTTCCAGATTCTGTGTCTCCCTCTCTCTCTGATCCTCCCCCGTTCATGCTCTGTCTCTCTCTGTCTCAAAAATAAATAAAATTAACGTTAAAAAAATTTTTTTAAAATAAACAGAAAAGTTAAGATATTTGTGTTAGTTAACATTTTATGGTCCATTTTAACTTTGTTATTTGATTTCTGTTTTCTGTTTTTATTTTTTTATAGATTGGTAGCTTTGTGGAAGGACACTTGCCTGTTGGAATTTTAGGAGAGGCATTAATCTTACTTGATTGACTAACTTGTTTAAGAAAAACACTGAATAATCACTTGAGTCTTTAAAGAATGAAAATCCTCTAATCTGAACTTGGAGGAAATGAGGCTGCAGACTGTACCAAAAAATCAGTCAGCATTTGACTTTGGGTCCAGAAGAAACTAAGTTGGTGGGTCCAGTCACCCTCTTGCCTTGAGGGCACATCTGCTCTAAACATATGCTCACTGTTTGCAGCACCTGCTCCTCCCCCCAGGCCCTGGTATGTGCCATAATAGTGACCTTAGGGAGAAATGGAATTGAACCAAAGGATTCAGTATAGATATAGCACATGTATGCCATCACTTCGTGCAGACTGCTAATTCCTACCTAACAAGACTCATAGCATTTCTTTCTTTCAATATGTACAATTAACAGATGATGTCAGACAAGAGAAACGTCATCCTGTTTTCTGTATTTGATGAGAACCAAAGCTGGTACCTCACAGAGAATATGAAGCGCTTCCTCCCGAATGCAGATGCAGTGCCGCCCCACGACCCGGAGCTCCAGGTCTCTAACATCATGCACAGTAAGTAAAGCAGCACTTGAGTCCAGTGGGTGATCGATAAAGGAAAACTGAAGCCACCAAATTGATGTCCAGATTAATTGATATGCCAGGCAAGAGTCTTATTTCCTTAAAAATTGTTACATATGAACATACACAGTTTTCTGTAAGTACATAAATGTGATCATATAATGCATACGCTTTTGTCTTTTAGAAGATATCAAGCATTCAGAGAACTTTATTCTTAAGGAATAAATCAAATAAGACACAACTTTCATTTATCCAAATGTGCATAATCCATCCTTAATATAAAATGCATGTGGGGCACTGGTAGAGCATACAACCTCTGATATCAAGGTTGTTAGTTTGAGCCCCTCGTTGGGTGTGGAGATTACTTAAAACTAAAATTGTATTTATTTATTTATGTATTTATGTATGTATGTATTTATTTATTATTTTTCTTTTTAGTGAGAGAGAGCACAAGTGAGGGAGAGAGACAAAAAGAATCTTAAGCAGGCTCCATGCTCAGTGCAGAGCCTGACAATAGGGCTCAATCCCAGGACCCCGGGGTCATGACCTCAGCCAAAATCAAGAGTCAGACGCTCAACCAACTGAGCCACCCAGGTGCTCCTAAAACTAAAATTTTTAAAAATTATTTTAATGCATTCAATTGGTAAGTTACACATGAACTACAAAGGGAATGCAATTTTAGACATGTAAACCCATTGCTAGCTACAGTCAAATTAATCAAGACTCTGTACATTAAAAAGAAATCTTTTTTTCTAGCTTTACTGAGGTAGAACTGATGAATAAAAATTATATATATTTAAGGTACACAACATGATTTTTTTATGTTTATTTGGCTGCCTCCTCCCTTTTATCTCTCTATTTCCTCCCAAACTATACCTTCCCACTAAGGATTCCACATTCTAATAGCTCATGTTAAAACGTATTTTCTCCATGATTATATAACCATATATGAACACATATATATATTGTGTTAGTCTGCAAGGCCCACCCTAACCTTTAAAGGACCACAGACTGAGTGACTTCATGGCAGACGGTTACTTCGTCCCAGTTTTGGAGGCTAAAGATCTGACATCTGGGTGTCAGCAGAAGGGGCCTGTTGACTTGTTGATGGCCACTTTCTGTATCCTCACACAGTCTTTCCTCTGTGCGTGCACATGTCTGGGTACAAACTTCATGTTCTTAGGGCCACCCTCAGACCTCATTTGATGAATTACCTGTTTAAACACCTGATCTCTGAACACAGTCACATTCGGAGACACTAGAGGTTAGAACTTCAACATATGAATTTGGGGAGGAGCGCAGTTCAGCCTATTACATACACACATATATGTGTGTGTTTTATACATACACACACAAGTCAGAATGGTCAACAATATAATTTAAAAATTTCAATCTCACTACAGGAAAATGCAAAATAGAATACCAATGCTGTGACACTTGCTACCTATCAGACTGGCAAAATGATAAGACAGTAACACAATTATTACTCGTGGGCTTGTGAGCACAAGGGTATGCTCATGCGATGGTAGTACACAAGTAGTACAGTATTTGAAACAGATCTGATTGAAACCATTAAAATTAAAAATATATGCATTTGCCGTTCTGGTTCTGGTTAAGATGGAATGAGCACATTTCACCCTGTCTGTCCCACTGGATGACTGAAATTCCTTAACAGCAGATAATTGGGGAAGGAAGCTAGAAAGATTTCAAAGCACGCATATTACAAGTGAAGAAATGAATGCAGATTTAATGTAGAATATCTTTGGGTCAGGCAGGGGAGGGAAATGTGTGGCTTTGATGAAACTTGAATGCTGTAGCCCTTGCTTGTTCCATTTGGGCCAGCAATTCAAAGTGGGGAGGAATATCCCACCAAACTAGGGGAGTCTCCCCCCAAACCAGGGACCTCCTTCCCTCTGTCTCCTTTCCCCTTAATACGAGGAATTAAGATGCTGTAACTTTTTGGAAACTCAGTTTTTTGGGATTTTATTTGGGTAGGTTTGGGGGTCCATACCATTTCTATCCCCTGGGGAAAACACAATGAGGGAGAAAGTAAACGGGGAGGAAACCTCTCCTTTCCCACCTTCGCCTTTAGCTTCTTGAAAACGGACCCCTGGGGAACAAATATGCCAGGTTTTATTTTTAAAGACTTAGAAACAATCAAAACGTCCCACAGTAGGCAAATGGTTAAACAAACTGTGGTACATCCGCACACTTGAATACTCAGCAATAAAACAGAATGAACATTGATACACAAAACATGAATGAACCCCGAAGGCATTAAGCTGAGTGATAATATCCAGTCACAAAAGGTGGCATACTGTGTTATTTCATTTACAAGGGCATTCTGGGGAAGGATGGAAAATAGAATAGTGGTTGTCAGAGCTTGGGTGGAGCCGGAGCTTGATTCTTTGCAATGAAGGGCTCCAGTACAATGGAGTTTTCCGTGTTGAATGAGATGTTCTGTATCCTGATTGTCCTCGTGGCTACACACATTGGTGTATGTGCTGAAACTCACAGAACTGTGCTCCAAATAAGAACCAATTTTACTATGTAAATTTTTAGAATTAAATATATATACCTTTTGATCCAACATTCCTACTGCTGGGATATATCTCATGGGAGTAAAACACCAGTACATAAGGACAGATGTACAGGGATGTATTGTAGCAGTGTTTATAGTGCCTAAAACAAATCAACTAAAGTCAAAGGTAATGCCTATCATTAGAGGGATGTTTCAATATATTGTGGCACACCCATAATATGAAATACCATGAAGCCATTAAAAAGAATGGATCAGAGCTGTACCCAGCTACTTAAAGCAATTTCTGTTAAGTATTGTTGAATAACCTAATGCAGATGCAGAAAAAGTATATGTAATATGACCTCATTTTTGTAAAGTAAATAATGACCACAAGAGAGAAAGCATAGACATGTATATATGTATATGTAGAGAGTGATATGTTTTCAAGGCAATGTGATATGTTCTAATCATTCTGGGCTACGGCTCTTTCCTCAGTATTTCTAATCATATCTCTATCACTTTATTCCCACTTTGTTTCAAAAACAAAACTATGTAAGTTATGTCAAGAAAATGTGGCAATACAAGTCTAGAGAAGGAATACATGTTCTACTTTTTCAAGTCCAATCTGACCATCTCTCTCCTACGGGGGGCATGTAGCCCATTGCATGGGATTTATTGGTACTATCGGATTTTGTGTTTCCTATTTTTTCTGAATTTTTCATTTTTTTCTCCTTTGTTGCTTTTTTGATTAAGCTATTTTTAAACTCCATCTTTTTCCTTTACTATTTTGGAAGTTATGCACACTTCTATTTACTTTTGGGGACAATTGCTCTTTAAGTTTTATTTATTTGATAGAGGGGGGAGGGGCAGAGAGAGAGGGACAGAAAATGCCAAGCAGGCTCCACACTCTCAGCTGTTAGATGCATGGCTCAAACCCATGAACCATGAGATCATGACCTGAGCCAAAACCAAGAGTCAGACACTCAACCAATTGAGCCACCCAGGTGCCCCTGGGGAGGATTACTCTTAAAATACTGCCCTTCATACAAAGTCTGAGGTTGTTCTTTGCCTTGTTTCATTTCCAGATATTCCAGAAATATAATTGACATATAACATTGTGTAAGTTTAAGGTGTACAACATGTTTATTTGATATACTTATATATTGCAAAATGATCACCACCATACTGTCAGCTGACACCTCCATCATGTCACATAATTATCATTTCTTTTTTCTAGTGAGAACATTTCAGATCTACTCTCTTAGCAACTTTCAAGTACATAATACAGTATTATTAACTATAATCACCATGCTGTAAATTAGATCCCCAGAACTTGTCTTATAACTGATATTTTGTACCCTTTGACCAACATCTCCCCATTTCCCCCACCACCCTCCTGGTAACCACCATTATACTCTCTGTTTCTATGAATTCAGCTTTCTTAGATTCCACATGTAAGTGGAATCATACACTGTTTGTCTTTCTGCCTCTGTCTGATCTATTTTACTAATGATCACGTTTCCCTAATGATTAATGATGATGAGCATCTTTTCATATACCCATTGACCAACCAACAGTTGGATGCTTAACCAACTGAACCACCCAGGGACACCTTCCTCTGCCCTTTTTAAAAATCAGAGGTGTTTTTTTTTTGTTATTGAGTTTTATGAGTTCATTATATATTTTGGATATTAAGCCCTTACCAGATAAATGATTTGCAGATATTTTCTCCTATTCCTTAGGCTGCCTTTTCATTTTGTTGATTGTTTCTTTTGCTGTGCAGAAGCTTCTTAGTTTCATGTCATCCCATTTGTTAATTTTTCCTTTGTTGCTTGTGCTTTTGGTGTCATATCGAGAAAAATCATCACCAAAACCAATGTCAAGGAGCCTTTTCCCTATGTTTATAGGAGTTTTACACTTTCAGGTCTTATGTTTAAGTCTTTAATGCATTTCAGGTTAATTTTTGTGTAGGGTGTAAGGGTTCAGTTTCTTTCTTCTCCAGATGCCTATTCAGTTTTCCCAGCACCACTTATTGAAGGCATTACCCTTTCCTCATTGAATATTCTTTTTTAAAATTTATTTATTTTGAAAGAGGGAGAGAGAGCACAAGCAAGCGTGTGAGCAGGGGAGGGGCAGAGAGAGAGAGGGAGAGAGAGAATCCCAAGCAGGTTCCCTGCTGTCAGCACAGAGCCCGATGCGGGGCTCCATCTCACAAACTGTGAGATCATGACCTGAGCTGAAACCAAAAGAGTCGGATACTTAACCGACTGAGCCACCCAGGAGCCCCCTCATTGAACATTTTTGATTGCTTTGTCAAATATTAGTTGGACATATACTTAAGGATATATTTCTGGGCTTTTGATTCTCTTCCATTGGTCTATGACTATTTTTGTGCCTGTACCATACTGCTTTAATTACTACAGCTTTGTAGTGTAGCCTGAAATCAGCCATTGTGATTGCCCCCAGCTTTGTTCTTTCTCAAGATTGTTTTGGCTATTCAGAGTCTTTTGTTGTTCCATATGAATAGTCATATTTTCAGGGTGCCTGGGTGGCTCAGTCAGTTAAGCATCTGACTCTTGGTTTCGGCGCAGGTCATGATCTCGCAGTTCGTGGGTTCAAGCCTTGCGTCAGGCCCACACTGACAGTACAGAGCCTACTTGAGATTCTGTCTCTCTCCTCTCTCTTGGCCCCTCCCCTGTTCACATGCTCTCTCTCTCTCTCTCAAAATAAATAAATAAATAAATAAATAAATAAATAAATAACCTTTAAAAATAAAAAGTAAATGAATAGTCATATTTTCCATCAGCATTTAGCAAATAGCTCATTCTCTTTTGCTACCAGTTTGAAATGCTGCCTTTATCACGTATTAAATTCCCATGTGTATGTGTATCTCTTTCTGGACTCTATATTCTGATTGACATATTCATGTATACCTGTGGATGACCACACCTTCAATTACAATAGACTTATAATATCTTTTAATGCTTTGTAGGGCAAGAAATTTGATTCTCGCTTAGTTGCCCTCAGCTAGAGTCTGAGTATTGCTTAGTAGATTTGTGAACCACTCTGCAGAATAGACAGGCACTTATTGAATAGATAGATAGATGTATGGAAGAGGCTTTCAGAAATAATTCCCTTTATAGAAGAAAGTCACTGTTACTTTTGTTTAGCTTTTTATTTAGAAATAATTTCAAACTTACAGAACTTCTACAAGAATATTATAGAGAACTCCCATATACCTTTTACCCAAATTCATTAATTTTTTTAAAACATTTCTTTATTATTAAGAGACAGAGAGAGACAGAGCATGAGCATGGGAGGGGCAGAGAGAGGAGGAGACCCAGAATACGAAGCAGGCTCCAGACTCTGAGCTGTCAGCACAGAGCCCAAATCGGGGCTTGAACTCACAAACCACGAGATCATGACCTGAGCCAAAGTTGGACGCTTGACCAACTGAGCCACCCAGGCTCCCCAATTCACTAATTTTTAATATTTTTCCTTATTTACTGTATTATTCTCTTTTTTCTCCATATGCTTTTATTGCTTATTTTCCAATTCAGAACAGGTTGCAGACATCATGCTGTTTTATCTCATAATACTTCATTTTGCATTCACTATGAGTACAGATATTTTTTGAAAAACTTTAACATTGCTACAATACAATTATCTAATTGGCAGCCAGTATTCCAATTGTATAAATCAAGGCCGTCTTTTGCAGCATTTCCCTCTCCAGTTCACGGAGGGTTAAAGTCTATGACTCTTCTAGCTTTGCGACTGGGAGCTAGGTGACCAAGTACTAGCGATGTACTGTTATGGAAAGTATAGCGCTACCTCTCCTTGGGACTAGGTAATGGGCTTAACCCGTCATTATTTTTCATCATATCACGACAACCCAAAATAATAAATCAAATGTCTTGTTCCCATTTGGTTTGCAGGCATCAACGGCTATGTTTTTGACAACTTGCAGCTGTCAGTTTGTTTGCATGAGGTGGCATACTGGTACATTCTAAGTGTTGGAGCACAAACTGACTTCCTGTCTGTCTTCTTCTCTGGATACACCTTCAAACACAAAATGGTCTATGAAGACACACTTACCCTATTCCCATTCTCAGGAGAAACTGTCTTCATGTCAATGGAAAATCCAGGTTAGCTATTTATATTATTCTCTTACTAACAGCTGTGATCCTTTGCTCGCTGTTCATGTGTTCACGTGGGAGCGGATACTGAATGGTCCAAGTGATGTTAGTAATTGCAAGGCATTTTAATGACAGCAGAACATCAGGTATTTAACTAAAGTCTTTCCTCTAAAAAGTGCCTTTACTTACCATTGCCCAAAATCTTAAGTGTGCTTACTAAACTGTAGCGGTGAATATATATTTATAGATGCAGTTACCGTGTGTGAGCTGAACATGTTTCTGTGTGCTTTGTGAACACTTGTACTGTCATCTGAATACCACCGAGTAATCTCTCTTGGTACACATACCCTCAAACCACTGGGGAGCCTTTGGGATGGTTGTGGCTGTCACTTTCTCATCTTCCTTCTCCGTCCGTCACCACTGCAAGGCTTTTGACAGCATCAGCTGTCAGCAAAAACACTGACATGGCCTAAATCCAACACAGATTGTTGCTACATTCATACAGCTTAGTATCGAGTGCTAGGCCACTCCATGCTCTCGTCCTTCACACCTCTGTTGTCTGCGGGGAAGAGCATGTCAGATTGTAGTTCTTCTCTTACACTGAAGGCCTCTCTGGACATAAACTCTCAAAGGGAAATTTCTGGGGAGTAAAAACCAGTCTCATCCTATATAAACATATGTTCACCTTTATACCCAGAAACTTATTGTACTTACAAGTGATGGATTTTTGTGGAAAGTGAGTAAAGAAGAACCTGGCAGAACTCCAGCAGTATCTCTGGAAGTGTCTTGTACATTTATGTCTTTGTTATCTGTTTTCCAACTAATTTTCAAACTCGCTGAGGACAGAGACCTTGTTTATCTTATTCATCACTGTATCCCTAATGTATATAGTTCCTGGCCTGTAGTAAGTGCTTAATAAATATTTCTTTCAATTAACAAATGGATATGTACCAAAAAGATGATAAAACATTATGTATAATATGGCTATAAGTATCTAAACCAAAGAGAGAAATTGTGTGTATGTGTATGTATGTGTATAGGCAGAGAAAAATATTACAAATAACAATATTTTATGAAGCTTTTAAACTATTTTGGTGATTACTTAAATTCTACAGACAAATTAAAATGGCTTTATGTGTCTTGAGGGAAAAAAATCCTAATGTAATATCATTATTTACAAATCTCAAGCTAAATAAAGCCCCTAAAGATTTCCTGTGTTCAGAATGGTAAAGTCTGATTCCTTTTGTCTGGTTTTTTTTTTTTTTTTTTGAGGTAAAATTCACCATTTTAACCATTTAAAAGTGTACAATTCTGTGGCAGGAGACTGGTCTATACCCACTGACCCAGTCTCAAACTTGACTGGAAATGATTTGCTTGTGGCAGAAGGTGAAGGAGGGGATTGCCAGCCGGTGTCCCCAAGGGAATTATAATTCAACGTTGTGCAACCATTACTATTATCTAATTCCAGAATATTTTTATCACCCCAAAAAGAGACCCTTTACCATTAAGAAGTCACTCCCTATTCCCCCTTCTTTTAATTTTCTCTGCAACTCTAACTATATCTCCTTTTTTATTCCAAATTTTATACACATAGAATTTCTTATTTTTATTTGGTTACTTATTTTATTGAGTTTTTCATCAAAGAATCCGCTCTTCTTTAAGCTGTTCGATTGAGATTTAATTAATTATGCTTTACATTAATCTTTACTCGTGCATGTAATACAAAAAGATGTTCTCATTAAAAACTTTGCACCAATACAGATAAAACTACAGTCCTTCTTGATCACTGTTCCCAATCCCAGGCCCTTCTCACAGTTTGGTGTATGTCATTCCAAACCTGTTTATGGAGTTTCATTTTCCCTTTTCTCACTCAACTACTATCCTCCTTAGGAAGAAGAAGGAAGTGGTTGTGTCTAAGTTATAACAGTAGAATTTTAAGAGTCAAAAACCTTATTTAAATTACTCATTTCAGCTCCAGTCTTGATCTACTCTGACCCAACATCGTTTCACACCATCAAAATTATGCTTTAAATGTCATGAAATTGGGCTCCCAATCCACAAACTTATGATGTAGTTATGTCCATATTTTTAGTGAAACCACATTATTATGACTAGGTAAATGTTCACTATGGAATCAAATAGAATTATATTTCTTCTTTTTATAACTTGTTTAGCTGAAACTTCTAATTGTTTTACTGTTCTTGTTGTAACGTTTTCCCTTTAGTTATTCTCTTTTTTATTCAAGAGTGTTATCATACAACATATTCTTTTTCACTTAGAAACTGACCACCTGGACCCATGCATCCTCCTCCCCCAGTCTGGGCTGTTTTTTTTCTAGATCTGAAAATCAGTTATTAATTCGGGACTTTTCTTCAGCGCTGATTTCCTGTATCCCATGTCCTCTTATTTTTAAATTTACAGTATACTCCTTTATTTTGGTAGAAAACATTCTCCCACCACCTCCTCAGCATGGCTGCTTTAAAGGTAGATTTTCTAAATCCTTGTATGATATAAAATGTATTTATTCTCATTTACCATCGGATTGATTATTTGCACATAGAGTGCAATGTGCACTAATTCCAAAATGCATTTGACCATAAAGACCTTTTCCATGGGTATCCCATTATCTCTTAGGTCTCTATGGAAATATACTTTGAGGAAAGTTTTTCCTTTGCCACTGTAAAATTCCTTCACTTGAATAATCTTGTTTACAGCAGAAATTAACATTGCTAGCACAATAGAGGGATTTTCTATCATATATATCCTAAAGTCCTACTCCTTTGTGCTTACTTATCCTGCGAATTGATGACAATGGAAGCTAGTCATTGATATATGATTTGCATACATTATTTGATAAGGGAGATACTATTAGCTTCATTTCCAAATTAGAAAAGTGGAGCTCAGAGAGATCAGTTGATTTGCTCAAAGTCACACAGCTGGTAAATGGTAGAGCTAGGATTTGAACCCAGGCAATCTGACTGTAAGAACCTGTGCCATTATGTAATATAGCAATAATACCTAGCCTACATACAGTTTCAGGGATTAAGTCACTACCATCATCAAAGAGTTCTGTGTGACTATTAGGACTCCCCACTGTTGTATATGTTAATTATATTTCTCCATTTTTATTCCAATATCTGTTCATTTGTAATCACAACCCTTTCTTGTGATCACAGACAGATATACCACAACAGCGGCAATGCAAAAAAGCACTTTCACTACCATTGTTGGACTGTTTTATGTGCCAGGGATTTAACCTAATGACTTGTAATACAATGGTACCGACTACTATTTTTTCATTATCTGGGAATGGAAGAGAACGACTAATACATAACTTGCTTGGGATGTGGGTTGTGAGTAACCAGAGTCTTTTTCTTCTTCCAGGTCTATGGGTGCTGGGGTGCCACAACTCAGACTTTCGGAACAGAGGCATGACAGCTTTACTGAAGGTTTCTAGTTGTAATGGGAACATTGATGATTATGATGAGGATAGATATGAAGATATTCCAGCCTCCCTCCTGAATGAAAACAATGTCATTGAGCCCAGAAGCTTCTCCCAGAATTCAAGACATCATAGCCCTAGGCAAAAGCAATTCAAAGCCACCACAACTCCAGAAAATGACATAGAGAAGATTGACCCTCAGCCTGGAGAAAGAACGCAGCTGCTTAACGTACAAAGTGTCTCCTCTAGTGATTTGCTGATGCTTCTGGGACAGAATCCTACTCCACGTGGATTACTCTTATCTGATTTCCAGGAAGCCACACATGAAGCAGATGATCATTTACTTGGAGCTATAGAAAGACACAAGGGCCCATCTGCAGTGGCAGATCTCAGACCAGAGCTCCATCACAGTGGGGACAGAGTATTTACTCCTGAGCCAATACTAAAATTAAGATTAAATGAGAATTTGGGGACAACTGTAACAGCAGAGTTGAAGAACCTTGATTTAAAATTTTCTAGTTCATCAGACAACCTAACAGCTTCACCAACAATTCCATCAGACAAGTTGGCAGCAGGTACTGAAAAGACAGGTTCCTTAGGACCCCCAAATATGTCAATTCACTTAAATAGTCATTTAGGTACCATTGTATTTGGCAAAAATTCATCTCACTCTATTGACTCTGGTGTACCTTTGGGCTCGAGTGAAGGAGACAATGATTCCAAGTTGTTAGAAGCAGCTTTAATGAATAGTCAAGAAAGTTCACTGGGAGAAAATGTATTATCAGTGGAGAGAAATGGGTTATTTAAAGAAGACAGAGTTCATGGACCTGCTTCATTAATTAAAGATAATGCTTTATTCAAAGTTAATATCTCTTTGATAAAGACAAACAACGCAACAATTAACTCAACAACTAATAGCAAAAATCATGTTGATGTCCCAACATTATTAAATGAGAACAGTACATCAGTCTGGCAAGATACTATATTAGAAAGTAATGCTGAGTTTCAAGAAATGACTTCTTTGCTTCATAATGAAACATTTATGGACAGAAATATTACAGCTTTGGAGCTAAAGCATGTGTCAAATAAAACTACTTCATCAAAAAATGTGGAAGTGGTCTACCAAAACAAAGAGGGCCCGGTGCCACTAGGTGCAGAAAATCCAGGTCTCTCATTCTTCAAGACACTGTTCTCACCAGATTCAGCAAAGTGGATAAAATGGACCCATGGCGAGAACTCCCTAAGCTCTGGGCAAAGGCCCATTCCAACACAATTAACATCTTTAGGATCAGAAAAATCTGTGAAAGATCAGAAGTTTTTGTCAGAAAAGAAGGTGGTAGTAGGAGAAGATGAATTTACAAAGGACACAGAACTCAAAGAGATGAGTTTTCCAAACAGCAAGAGCATGTTTTTTACTAACTTGCCCAATGTCCAAGATAATAGTACTTACAATCAAGAAGAAAAATCTCAGGAAGAGATAGAAAGAAAGGAGAAATTAACCCAAGAAAATGTGGTTTTGCCTCAGGAATATACGGTAGCTGACACTAATAATTCCCTGAAGAACCTTTTCTTACTAAGCACTAAGCAAAATGTGGAAGGTTTAGATGAGGGGCCATATACTCCAATACTTCAAGACACCAGGTCATTAAATGATTCAGCACATAGAGCAGGGATTCACATAGTCCATTTCTCAAAAATAAGGGAGGAAGAAAACTTGGAAGGTTTGGGAAATCAAACAAAGGAAATGTCAGAGAGGTTTTCAAGCACTCCAAGGATGTCTCCTAATCCAAGTCAGCATAATATGCTCACTCAGCGTGGTAAGCGGGCCTTGAAACAATCCAGACTCTCACTAGAAGAAACTAAGTTTGCAAGGGGGGTAATTTTGAATGACATCTTAACCCAGTCATCCAAAAACATGAACTTTTTGATGCATGGAACCCTCACACAGATAGAGGACAATGAGAAAGAAAAAGGGGCTGCCACTCAGTCCCTCCAATCAGATTGTTCTATGGGGAATCAGGGCACCATTCAAATGAATGCCTCTGCATTACCCATTGCAAAGGAATCAGCATTTCCATCAATCAGACATACAGATCTGACCAAGATCCCATCCCAGGACAACTCTTCTCATCTTCCAGTGTCAGCCTGCACTTATACCTTCAGGGAGAGTTCTGGGGTCCAAAAAAGCACTCATTTCTCACAAGGAGCCAAGAGAAATAAACTTTCTGTAGCCTTCCTAACCTCAGAAATGATTGTAGGTCAAGAAAAGTTCAGCTCCCTAGGGAAAAGTGCCATGAACCAACGCATGTCCAAGAAACGTGAAAACACTCTTTTGCAACAAGGCTTGTCTGAAGCATCTGGCAAAGTTGAATTACTCCCTAAAGCTCATGTTCATCAAGAAGACTCTTTCCCTACAAAAACTAGCAATGATTCTTCTGGCCGCCTGGATCTTATGGAGAAGATCTTCCTTCAGAAAACACAGGGACCTAAGAAAATAAATGGACCCGGAAAAGTGCCCTTCCTGAAATGGACAACAGAGAGCTCTGAAAAGATTCCCTCTGAGCTGCTGGGTCCCCTTGCTTGGGATAACAACAATGCCACCCAGATACCAAGAGAAGAGTGGAAATCCCAAAAGTCACAGAAAAACATAGCTTTTAAGAGCAAGGACACCATTTTGCCCTTGGGCCCTTGTGAAAACAGTCCTTCAGTAGCAGCAATAAATGAAGGGCAAGGTGAACTCCAAAGAGAAGCCACCAGGTCAAAGCAAGGAGAGACTGGAAGATTGCGCTCTCAGAACCCACCGGTCTCAAAACGCCATCAAAGAGAAATAACCCTTACTACTCCTCAGTCAGAGGAAGACAAAATTGAGTATGATGATACGTTCTCAATTGAAATGAAGAGAGAAGATTTTGACATCTATGGTGAAGATGAAAATCAGGGCCTCCGCAGCTTTCAAAAGAGAACACGACACTATTTCATTGCTGCAGTGGAGCGTCTCTGGGATTATGGGATGAGTAGATCTCCCCATGCACTAAGAAACAGGTATGAGTACATTGATTATTCCTTTGTCCTGCTATTGCCACATTTGACTTTACCAGATGCTGAAACAATATGAAAAACACAGCTAATCTGCAGGAATAAGTCTCCAAAGGTTGCTTTATAGAAGAACCCTGAAGTCCAGGAAGCAAAGTCTAGATGGAGCTGAGGAGTAAATAGGAGGTTAGATGATGACACCAATAATGAGAGTTACAAAAGGGTAAATGGGTCAAGGTCAAGAAGCATCAATGGGGAACAGGAAGAAAGTCAGCCTCACCTATCAACCTTGTGAGCTGCAGGAGTAATCTTAATCTTGTGAAAAGGTTCTGAGAGAAGCAGGAGGAAGAAGTAAAGTGTGTGGTAAAGATGTTGAGGATACAGAGAATGTTGTTTTCCATGGTACTGGGGATCCAGGGAGCAAAGTGGGAGGATTTGATTGTTAGGGAAGCAGAAAGAGATTGGACAGGGAAGAGAAAGCACAGAGAAATTTGGAAGATAAGGAGAGTCTTATGGAGAGTCGATCAGTCAACAAGTATTTATTGAGCACCTACTCTATGCCAGACACTCTTGTATACACTGGGGTGCAGCAGAATAGGAGCTTACATTCTATTGGGGGGAGCAAGAGGTAATAAATTAGCAGAAAAGTAAATAGAGGAATCTTGATGGTGCTCTTCAGGAGGTAGAATCTAATATGATAGAGAGTGCCTTGGGGTGTTACTTTAGCTGTGTTGGTCAGAGAAATCCTCTGTGAAATTGAGACCTAAATGATGAGAAGAAGACACTTGATGGAGCTCTGAGAGATGCTTCCAGGCAGAGGGAACAAGGAATGCAAAGGCTCTGAGAATGAAACAAGTTTGAGGAACAAGAAAGGACCAGTCTGACTGGAGTAGAGTGAAGAACTGGGGTGAGGGGGGTGGTTATGGGAGACGAAGTAGTAAAGATGAGCAGTGGTAAGATAATATAGGTCCTAGAGAAAGGTTAGATGCCTTCTTCATTACTCATTGTCGCATTCTGACCTCTCTGTCTACCTCAAGTGGGCCCTTATTGCTGCATAGCAACTATAGAATATTTCCCTAATCTACTGACTTTCCCACTGTCCTGGACCCTTCCCCTGCATTTTCTTTTTCCTTAAATCTCCAACCCCCTTTACCCATTCTCCAATAGCCCTTCTCATTCATAGCCAATGCCTATGCAATGAACGTCCCAACCTCCAACACATTTATTGACTTCCGTAACCATATACCGTCTTCATGCTTATGGCAATAAATAATCATTGCTCCTAAGGCCAACCTCTCCAGTTTCCTAGTCAACCATCTCCAACTTTCCATTATAGGGCATTTTCATCTTATCCAATTCTCAGTTCATAATCAAATTCTTGTTATTTTTTGAAATTATAACCAGCGGTATTCTTTGATGGATTAGATGTGGTTGTGAGAGAAAAAGATGAGTTAGGAATAACTTCGGTGTTTAGAGTCTTGTAACTAAAAAGAAGGAATGGTCATTGACTGCCATGGAAAACACTGGACAAACAAAAGATTTGTGGAAGGAGCAGAAATTAAGAGACTAATTTTGTACATGGTAAGGTAGTTTATATATGAATTTCAAGTTCAAGGAAGATATCTTAGATGGAGATAATACAACTTGATATTATCTGCATAAGCGTAGACCATCATGAGAATAAGTTTAGACAGAAAAGAGGAGAGTTTAAAGAACTAACACTTGGGGCGCCTGGGTGGCGCAGTCGGTTAAGCGTCCGACTTCAGCCAGGTCACGATCTCACGGTCCGTGAGTTCGAGCCCCGCGTCGGGCTCTGGGCTGATGGCTCAGAGCCTGGAGCCTGTTTCCGATTCTGTGTCTCCCTCTCTCTCTGCCCCTCGCCCGTTCATGCTCTGTCTCTCTCTGTCCCAAAAATAAATAAACGTTGAAAAAAAAATTAAAAAAAAAAAAAGAACTAACACTTAAGTTTACAGAGAAAGATTGACAGTGAGGTTAGTGAAAAAAAAAAAAAGATAGAAAATTGGTGTCAGACAGGATGAGAGCACACAGGATGGAGTAATCGGAGTTCCTGGGTGGCTGTCAGTTAAGCGTCCAACTTCAGCTCAGATCATGATCTCACAGTTTGGGTGTTTGAGCCCCACATCAGGTTTTGCACTGACAGCACAGAGCCTGCTTGGGATTCTCTCTTTCTGCCTGCCCCTGTCCCTCCTCTTACCCTCTGTCTCTCTCAAAATAAATAAAACTTTTAAAAAAGGAAATAGTACTGAGAGTTTAACTAAGACAAGGGCTGAGAGTTAGTAAAGATCATCCATGACTTTGAAAATGTATTTTTAATGGAATAATGGAGATAAAAAAGACTTTTTGAAGTGGCTTAAAGGAAGAATAGGTGGAAAAGAATCCAGCTACTGGTATCCAAATCAGTGGCTACCACTCTGGTCTAAACCATCCTCAACTCTCACCCAAATTATTGTAATAGCCTCTTAACTGTACTTTCAGCTTCCAGCCTGGCCCTTATACAGTCTTTTCCCTACACAGAACCTAAAGTAAATTTTCAAAGTGTAATTCTGATTATTGTTCTCTGCTCCAAATCTCCTAGTGGATTTCCTTTCTACCCTTGGTAAATTCCAAAATCTTCACCATGGCCTTCAAGTTTCTGAGATTTGACCCACTGAAACGTCTCTGCTCTCATATCCTACCGTTGTTTCCTGCTCACTCTGTTCTAACCACATTGCCCTTATTGTACTTCCTCAGATAGAGCAAATATATACCTTTCTCTAGGCCTTTGCACTTTGTGTTCACTTCTTAGAATTCTCTTCTTTTGATATCCTAATGTTCATCCTCTCACTTCTTTCACATTGCTGCTCAAATTTCATTTTATCAGTGAGGCTTTCCCTGAACACTGTGTATGCATACAGCTCCTACCACACTCTTTCACTGCACTTACTAGCACCTGAAATATTATACATTTACTTGTTTATAGTCTATTTTCCCCAACTAGAAACTAAGTTCTTGAAAGCACAAATTTTGAAGGTGTTGTTCAATGGTATATCCCCAAAACCTTAATCAGTTCCTGGCATGTGATAAATGCTTAAATATCTATTGAATGAATTAGTAAATGATGGATGTAGGGAGGCAAGACCAGGTCTCTCATGTATGTCTGCACTCCAGAGAATGCCAACTGAATGGTAGCACAATTTCCATGAGCCAAAATAGAGGCAGGGAAACCAGCAAAGGGGCCATTACAGTCATCCGGAGAAGACAGATTATTTAGACCAAAATTGTGGTGGGGAAAATCAAAAGAAATGGAAAGGTGTTGAGTATAATTTGAAAACAAGCAAACAGGACTTGCTGTTAGGTTGAGTATGGGGGCAATGGAGAGGACTCAGAGAAATTTTTTTTTTTTGAGTTATTTTTTTTCCTAAGCAACTAGGTGGACAATGATGACATTTAA
>NW_024420049.1:206932-211791 GCF_014898765.1 Herpailurus yagouaroundi | reverse complement strand
AGTTATTTTTTTTCCTAAGCAACTAGGTGGACAATGATGACATTTAATGAGATGTGAAAAGCTTGAGGTAGAACAGATTTATTTGAGGAAACACTCAAGGGTCTGTTTTTAACATGTTTACTTTGAGATGCCCACTAGATGCCCAAATTGAGATGTTGAGTAGTCAGTTGGATATATGAGTCTGGAATCCAAGGGAGAGCTCTGTGCTAAAGACAAATAAGCTTGGGAGCCATAAGCATCTTGATAGCATTCAAATAAGACTCAATGGGTCCATCAAGAGAGTAAAAGTAGATGTAAACCATGTCCACTTTAAGCTGGGTCCCCAGAGGTCTACATCCTCAAGGTAACAGTAAGCCAGTTAATTCACTTCATTGACTTGCAGCCCAGTTTTCTGTCATCTGTGTTGTCCATGAAATCTCTGGGTTTACCTTGAAGGTCCAAAATGGCTTCATTCACACATCTGATGCCTTGGCGGAAAATAATGGAAATCTAGACTTGCTGGGACTCTTGACCAGAAGGCCTACATGTAACCTTTCTAGCATGAGAGTACCTGGATAATCAGATTTCATACATAGTAGTTGGCTTCTTCCAGAGAGAGCATACCAGGAGAACTGAGCACTGAGTGACTACATATGATACCATGAGGAGCAATTCTGAGTTAACACAATTGAAAAGTACAGAAAAATGGTTGCTGTTTTAAGCCACTAAAGTTTTGATGTAATTTGTGATACAGCAACAGATAGAGGAGACGTAAAGGATAGTGTGAAGGGTTTACCTATTTTTTAAAATTTTTAATGTTTATTCATTTTTTGAGAGAGAGACAGCATGAGCATGGAAGGACAGACAGAGGGAGAGACACAGAATCCAAAGCAGGCTCCAGGCTCTGAGCTGTCAGCACAGAGCCTATGCGGGGTTTGAACTGACAAACCACGAGATCATGACCTGAGCCCAAGTTGGATGCTTAACTGACTGAACCATCCAGGCCCCAAGATTTACCTATTTTTAATTGAAATTGCAGAAGAAAAGGAAAGAGTGATTAGAGGAGAAGCAATAATTGAAGAGGTAATGGCTTAACATTTTCCAAAATTGAAAAAATTCATGAATGCACAGATTCAGGGAGTTCAACAAACCCCAAACAGAGTGAATAAAAACATCAACACCTAGGACTGTTTCATCAGAGTGAAACTTCAGAAAATGCAAAAGTCTTAAAAGCAGCCAAAGAGGGGCACCTGGGTGGCTCAGTCGGTTGAGCATCCAACTCTGGATTTCGACTCAGGTCATCATCTTTCAGTTTGTGGGTTCGAGCCCTATGTTGGGTTCTGTGCTCATAGTGCAGACCCTGCTTGGGACTCTCTGTCTCCCTCTCTCTCTGCCCCCCCCCACTTATGTGCATGCACACACACACACTCTCTCTCTCAAAATAAATAAATAAACATCCTTTTAAAAGCAGCCAAAGGAAAAAGACAGCATACATTCAAATGAGATACAGAAAGGTGACTTTTAAGTAGTGCTAATTAAACATAGAAGACAGGGAAATGATGTCTAGAATGCGTTGAAATACAATAACTGCCAACCTAGAATTCTATATCCATCAAAAATATGATTCAGAATTCAAGGTGAAATGGGACATTTTCAGACAAACAGAAACCTAAATCTCACCACTAGCAAAAACCCAATAAAAATATTCTAATGATGTAGTTGAGACAATAAGAAAGTGATAATGAAAGAAGTAAAAGGCAAAAAAGACTAAAAAAGTAAAGAAAGGATAAATTATGGATAAGTATAAATATTGTTTGTATAAAGAATGGTGAAAACATCTTATGAGGTCTAAGATATAATTGCTTTTTTCACAATGGGTTTGCCACCAAAACACAGGTGTCATGAAAACCATCCCTAAATCTAAGCCAAAATTGGAAAGGAAAAAACTCATATCAACACTGTCATCATTGGATGCATAAATTTGGGCAAATCTACCACTCCTAGCCATCTGATCTACAAATGTGGTGAGATCAACAAAAGAACCATTGAAAACTTGAGAAGGAGGAGTTCGAGGAAGATGGCGGCCTAGGAGGACGCTGGGCTCACCGCGCATCCTGCTGATCACTTAGATTCCACCTAAACCTGCGTAAATAACCCAGAAAACCACCAGAAGACTAGCAGAACGGAGTCTCTGGAGCCAAGCGCAGACGAGAGGCCCATGGAAGAGGGTAGGAAGGGCGGAGAGGCGGTGCACACTCCACGGACTGGCAGGAGGGAGCCGGGGCGGAGGGGCAGCCTGCCAGCCAAATAGAGCCCCCGAGTCTGGCTTGCAAAAGCGGAGGGGCCAGACGGAGTGTGTTCCGACAGCAAGCGCGACTTAGCATCTGGGAGGTCATAAGTTAACTCTGCTCAGAAAGCTGGAAGGCTGGAGGACAAAGGGAGGGAGAGTTGCTGAGCCCCGGGACGACAGAACTCAGTTTGTTGGGGAACAAAGGTGCTGGCCAGCGCCATCTCCCTCGCCCACCCCCCAGCCAAAATCCCAAAGGGAACCAGTTCCTGCCAAGGAACTAGCTTGCTCTGCGCAAACACCCAATGCTGTGCTTCTGCGGAGCCACCCCTCCGGCAGCGGGTCTGACTCCCTCCGCCTGCCACAGGGCCCCTCCTGAAGTGGATCACCTAAGGAGAAGCGAGCTAAGCCTGCCCCTCCTGCCCCTGTGCACCTTGCCTACCCACCCCAGCTAAGACGCCAGATCCCCAGCATCACAAGCCTGGCAGTGTGCAAGTAGCCCAGACAGGCCACCCCACCCCACAGTGAATCCCGCCCCTAGGAGAGGGGAAGAGAAGGCACGCACCAGTCTGACTGTGGACACAGCGGTGGGTTGGGGGCAGACATCAGGTCGGACTGCGGCCCCGCCCACCAACTCCAGTTATACACCACAGCACAGGGGAAGTGCCCTGCAGGTCCTCACCACGCCAGAGACTATCCAAAATGACCAAGCGGAAGAATTCCCCTCAGAAGAATCGCCAGGAAATAACAACAGCTAATGAACTGATCAAAAAGGATTTAAATAATATAACAGAAAGTGAATTTAGAATAATAGTCGTAAAATTAATCGTTGGGCTTGAAAACAGTATAGAGGACAGCAGAGAATCTCTTGCTACAGAGATCAAGGGACTAAGGAACAGTCAGGAGGAGCTGAAAACTGCTTTAAACGAGATGCAAAATAAAATGGAAATGACCACGGCTCGGATTGAAGAGGCAGAGGAGAGAATAGGTGAACTAGAAGATAAAATTATGGAAAAAGAGGAAGCTGAGAAAAAGAGAGATAAAAAAATCCAGGAGTATGAGGGGAAAATTAGAGAACTAAGTGATACACTAAAAAGAAATAATATACACATAATTGGTATCCCAGAGGAGGAAGAGAGAGGGAAAGGTGCTGAAGGTGTACTTGAAGAAATCATAGCTGAGAACTTCCCTGAAGTGGGGAAGGAAAAAGGCATTGAAATCCAAGAGGCACAGAGAACTCCCTTCAGACGTAACTTGAATCGATCTTCTGCACAACATATCATAGTGAAACTGGCAAAATACAAGGATACAGAGAAAATTCTGAAAGCAGCAAGGGATAAACGTGCCCTAACATATAAAGAGAGACCAATAAGACTCATGACTGATCTCTCTTTTGAAACTTGGCAGGCCAGAAAGGATTGGCACGAGATCTTCAATGTGTTGAACAGGAAAAATATGCAGCCGAGAATCCTTTATCCAGCAAGTCTGTCATTTAGAATAGAAGGAGAGATAAAGGTCTTCCCAAACAAACAAAAACTGAAGGAATTCGTCACCACTAAACCAGCCCTACAAGAGATCCTAAGGGGGATCCTGTGAGACAAAGTACCAGAGACATCAATACAAGCATAAAACATACAGACATCACAATGACTCTAAACCCATATTTTTCTATAATAACACTGAATGTAAATGGATTAAATGTGCCAACCAAAAGACATAGGGTATCAGAATGGATAAAAAAACAAGACCCATCTATTTGCTGTCTACAGGAGACTCATTTTAGACCTGAGGACACCTTCAGATTGAGAGTGAGGGGATGGAGAACTATTTATCATGCTACTGGAAGCCAAAAGAAAGCTGGAGTAGCCATACTTAGACAATCTAGACTTTAAATTAAAGGCTGTAACAAGAGATGAAGAAGGGCATTATATAATAATTACAGGGTCTATCCATCAGGAAGAGCTAACAATTATAAATGTCTATGCGCCAAATACCGGAGCCCCCAAATATATAAAACAGTTACTCATAAATATAAGCAACCTTATTGATAAGAATGTGGTAATTGCAGGGGACTTTAACACTCCACTTACAGAAATGGATAGATCATCTAGACACACGGTCAATAAAGAAACAAGGGCCCTGAATGATGCAGTGGATCAGATGGACTTGACAGATATATTTAGAACTCTGCATCCCAAAGCAACAGAATATAATTTCTTCTCGAGTGCACATGGAACGTTCTCCAAGATATATCATATACTGGGTCACAAAACAACCCTTCATAAGTATACAAGAATTGAAATTATACCATGCATACTTTCAGACCACAATGCTATGAAGCTTGAAATCAACCACAGGAGGGGCGCCTGGGTGGCGCAGTCGGTTAAGCGTCCGACTTCAGCCAGGTCACGATCTCGCGGTCCGTGAGTTCGAGCCCCGCGTCGGGCTCTGGGCTGATGGCTCAGAGCCTGGAGCCTGTTTCCGATTCTGTGTCTCCCTCTCTCTCTGCCCCTCCTCCGTTCATGCTCTGTTTCTCTCTGTCCCCCAAAAATAAATAAACGTTGAAAAAAAAATTAAAAAAAAAAAAAAAAAA
>NW_024420049.1:199435-206832 GCF_014898765.1 Herpailurus yagouaroundi | reverse complement strand
CACAGGAAAAAGTCTGGAAAACCTCCAAAAGCATGGAGGTTAAAGAACACCCTACTAAAGAATGAATGGGTCGGGGCGCCTGGGTGGCGCAGTCGGTTGAGCGTCCGACTTCAGCCAGGTCACGATCTCGCGGTCTGTGAGTTCGGGCCCCGCGTCGGGCTCTGGGCTGATGGCTCAGAGCCTGGAGCCTGTTTCCGATTCTGTGTCTCCCTCTCTCTCTGCCCCTCCCCCGTTCATGCTCTGTCTCTCTCTGTCCCAAAAATAAATAAATGTTGAAAAAAAATTTAAAAAAAAAAGAATGAATGGGTCAACCAGTCAATTAGAGAAGAAATTAAAAAATATATGGAAACAAATGGAAATGAAAATACAACAATCCAAACGCTTTGGGATGCAGCGAAGGCAGTCCTGAGAGGAAATACATCGCAATCCAGGCCTATCTCAAGAAACAAGAAAAATCCCAAATACAAAATCTAACAGCACACCTAAAGGAAATAGAAGCAGAACAGCAAAGACAGCCTAAACCCAGCAGAAGAAGAGAAATAATAAAGATCAGAGCAGAAATAAACAATATAGAATCTAAAAAAACTGTAGAGCAGATCAACGAAACCAAGAGTTGGTTTTTTGAAAAAATAAACCAAATTGACAAACCTCTAGCCAGGCTTCTCAAAAAGAAAAGGGAGATGACCCAAATAGATAAAATCATGAATGAAAATGGAATTATTACAACCAATCCCTCAGAGATACAAACAATTATCAGGGAATACTATGAAAAATTATATGCCAATAAATTGGACAACCTGGAAGAAATGGACAAATTCCTAAACACCCACACTCTTCCAAACTCTATCAGGAGGAAATAGAAAGCTTGAACAGACCCATAACCAGCGAAGAAATGGATTCAGTCATCAAAAATCTCCCAACAAATAAGAGTCCAGGACCAGATGGCTTCCCAGGGGAGTTCTACCAGACGTTTAAAGCAGAGATAATGCCTATCCTTCTCAAGCTATTCCAAGAAATAGAAAGGGAAGGAAAACTTCCAGACTCATCCTATGAAGCCAGTATTACTTTGATTCCCAAACCAGACAGAGACCCAGTAAAAAAAGAGAACTAAAGGCCAATATCCCTGATGAATATGGATGCAAAAATTCTCAATAAGATACTAGCAAATCAAATTCAACAGCATATAAAAAGAATTATTCACCATGATCAAGTGGGATTCATTCCTGGGATGCAGGGCTGGTTCAACATTCACAAATCAATCAACGTGATAAATCACATTAACAAAAAAAAAGAGAAGAACCATATGATCCTGTCAATCGATGCAGAAAAGGCCTTTGACAAAATCCAGCACCCTTTCTTAATAAAAACCCTTGAGAAAGTCGGGATAGAAGGAACATACTTAAAGATCATAAAAGCCATTTATGAAAAGCCCACAGCTAACATCATCCTCAATGGGGAAAAACTGAGAGCTTTTTCCCTGAGATCAGGAACACGACAGGGATGCCCACTCTCACCGCTGTTGTTTAACATAGTGCTGGAAGTTCTAGCATCAGCAATCAGACAACAACAGGAAATCAAAGGCATCAAAATTGGCAAAGATGAAGTCAAGCTTTCGCTTTTTGCAGATGACATGATACTATACATGGAAAATCCGATAGACTCCACCAAAAGTCTGCTAGAACTGATACATGAATTTAGCAAAGTTGCAGGATACAAAATCAATGTACATAAATCAGTTGCATTCTTACACACTAATAATGAAGCAACAGAAAGACAAATAAAGAAACTGATCCCATTCACAACTGCACCAAGAAGCATAAAATACCTAGGAATAAATCTAACCAAAGATGTAAAAGATCTGTATGCTGAAAACTATAGAAAGCTTATGAAGGTAATTCAAGAAGATATAAAGAAATGGAGACATTCCCTGCTCATGGATTGGAAGAATAAATATTGTCAAAATGTCAATACTACCCAAAGCTATCTACACATACAATGCAATCCCAATCAAAATTGCACCAGCATTCTTCTCGAAACTAGAACAAGCAATCCTAAAATTCATACGGAACCACAAAAGGCCCCAAATAGCCAAAGGAATTTTGAAGAAGAAGACCAAAGCAGGAGGCATCACAATCCCAGACTTTAGCCTCTACTGCAAAGCTGTCATCATCAAGACAGCATGGTATTGGCACAAAAACAGACACATAGACCAATGGAATAGAATAGAAACCCCAGAACTAGACCCACAAACGTATGGCCAACTCATCTTTGACAAAGCAGGAAAGAACATCCAATGGAAAAAAGACAGTCTCTTTAACAAATGGTGCTGGGAGAACTGGACAGCAACATGCAGAAGGTTGAAACTAGACCACTTTCTCACACCATTCACAAAAATAAACTCAAAATGGATAAAGGACCTGAATGTGAGACAGGAAACCATCAAAACCTTAGAGGAGAAAGCAGGAAAAGACCTCTCTGACCTCAGCCGTAGCAATCTCTTACTCGACACATCCCCAAAGGCAAGGGAATTAAAAGCAAAAATGAACTACTGGGACCTTATGAACATAAAAAGCTTCTGCACAGCAAAGGAAACAACCAACAAAACTAAAAGGCAACCAACGGAATGGGAAAAGATATTTGCAAATGACATATCGGACAAAGGGCTAGTATCCAAAATCTATAAAGAGCTCACCAAACTCCACACCCGAAAAGCAAATAACCCAGTGAAGAAATGGGCAGAAAACATGAATAGACACTTCTCTAAAGAAGACATCCGGATGGCCAACAGGCACATGAAAAGATGCTCAATGTCGCTCCTCATCAGGGAAATACAAATCAAAACCACACTCAGGTATCACCTCACACCAGTCAGAGTGGCCAAAATGAACAAATCAGGAGACTATAGATCCTGGAGAGGATGTGGAGAGACGGGAACCCTCTTGCACTGTTGGTGGGAATGCAACTTGGTGCAGCCACTCTGGAAAACAGTGTGGAGGTTCCTCAGAAAATTAAAAATAGACCTACCCTATGACCCAGCAATAGCACTTCTAGGAATTTACCCAAGGGATACAGGAGTACTGATGCATAGGGGCACTTGTACCCCAATGTTCATAGCAGCACTCTCAACAATAGCCAAATTATGGAAAGAGCCTAAATGTCCATCAACTGATGAATGGATAAAGAAATTGTGGTTTATATACACAATGGAGTACTACAGGGCAATGAGAAAGAACGAAATATGGCCCTTTGTAGCAACGTGGATGGAACTGGAGAGTGTGATGCTAAGTGAACTAAGCCATACAGAGAAAGACAGATACCATATGGTTTCACTCTTATGTGGATCCTGAGAAACTTAACAGAAACCCATGGGGGAAGGGAAGAAAAAAAAAAAGAGGTTAGAGTGGGAGAGAGCCAAAGCATAAGAGACTCTTAAAAACTGAGAAGAAACTGAGGGTTGATGGGGGGTGGGAGGAAGGGGAGGGTGGGTGATGGATATTGAGGAGGGCACCTTTTGGGATGAGCACTGGGTGTTGTATGGAAACCAATTTGACAATAAATTTCATATATTGAAAAAAAAAAAAAACCTTGAGAAGGAGGCTGCTGAGATGGGAAAGAGCCCCTTCAGGTATGTCTGGATCTCGGACAGACAGAAGGCTGAAAGTGAGTGTGGTATCATTACTGATGTCTCTCCTTGGAAATCGGAGACCAGAAAGTATTATGTGACTATCGCTGATGCCCCAGAACAAAGATACTTCATCAAAAACATGATTACAGGCACATCTCATGCTGATTGTGCTTCCTGATTGTTGCTGCTGCTGTTGGTGAAACTGAAGCAGGTATCTCGAAGAATGGGCAGATCCATGAGCATGCCCTTCTGGCTTTACACACTAGGTGTAAAACAACTAATTGCTGTTGTTTAGGAAATAGATTCCACTGACACAAGGAAAGTATCAGCCAGAAGAGATGCAAGGAAAATGTGAAGCAAGTCAGCACATATATTAAGAAATTTGGTGACAACCCCAACACAGTAGTATTTGTGCCAATTACCGGTTGGAATGATGACAAAATGCTGGAGCCAAGTGCTAACATGCCTTGATTGAAGGGATGAAACGTCACCCACAGAGATGGCTATGCCAAGGGAGCCATGCTGCTTGAAACTCGGGATTGCCTCCTCTCAGTAGATCATCCAACTGACAAGCCTTTTGTCTACCCCTCTGGTATGTCTACTAAATTGGTGATATTGGTACTGTCCTTGTGAGCTGAGTGGAGATTGTTCTCAAACCTGGCACGGTAGTCACCTTTGCTCCAGTCAGTGTTACAACTGAAGTCAAGTCTGTTGAAATGCACCATGAAGCTTTGAGTTAAGCTCTTCCTGGAGACAGTGTGGGCTTTGATGTTGAGAACATATCTGCCGGGGTGCCTGGCTGGCTCATTGATGGAGCGTGCGACTCTTGATCTCAGGGTTGTGGGGTTTGAGCCCCACATTGGGTTTAAAGATTACTTAATAATAAAATCTTAAAAGAACATATCTGTCAAAGATGTTTGTTGTAACGATATGGCTAGTGACAGCAAAAATGACCCACCAGTAGAAGTAGCTGGCTTCACAGCTCAGATGATTATTCTGAACCATCCAAGCTGGATTGTCACACAGCTTACATTGCTTGCAAGTTTGCTGACCTGAAAAAGATTGATCACTGTTCTGGAAAGAAGCTGGAAGATGGCCCCAAACTTTTGAAACTTGGTAATGCTTCCATTGTTGATATAGTTCCTGCCAAGCCCATATGTGTAGAGTGCTTCTTGGGCTGTCCTCCTTTGGGCCGTTTTGCTCTTCCCAGCGTGACACAGTTGCTGTGGGTGTCTCACAGACTTCTGTGGCTAATGAGGTCACCAAGTCTGCCGAAAAAGTAAAATGAATATAATCCCTACCTAGTACCTGCCACCTCAGTCTTAATCACTGGTAGAACAATCTCAGAAGTATTCCAATTGGCCATTTAAGTTTATCGGTAAAAGACTGGTTAATGATAACAATGCATCCTAAATCCTCAGAAGAAGAGGAGAATGTTTTGTGGACCATTGGTTTGTGTGTGTGTGTTGCAGTTTTAAGTTATTAATTTAAAAAAACAATACTTTTTAATGGAAACAACTTGACTGGAGATTATCCCAGAGCCTATGAACTTGAAAAACATTTGGGCTAGTGTCTATCTTTTCGAGAGTTTTAGAATGCCCAATCTTTATAAGTGTTTGCCTTCAAACCAACTAAATAGAGCTCTTTTACAAATTAATTTTAGCAATACCACCCAGATGTCGAAAAGCATGACACATTTACAACAGATATGTAGATAGATGGACACACAAACACAAAGATCTTACAGCTTTTCTTTTTACTAATATTAATGGAGAGGACATTTAGGCTTAATTTCCAAATACCTCCCTCTCTCCTTTTCTTCCCTTCTGATGATATTTCTCCCTAATGTTGGCATGTGAAAGGATGGCCCTCAGGTCCTAGAGAAGGTGGAGATAGAAAATTTACATCCCAAAGGCACAGATTGAGTACAGGAGAATTCGGTTTCCAGGGTCCAGATCTTTTCAAGCATTTTGAGAGGAACCAGCAAAGGTTTGGAGGATTGGCGAAAGGGCAGGTGAACTTTCAATTTATAGAACCAAACCTTTTACCTGGCAGATATTTGCAAGACAAAGGCAGTTGTCTCCAATTCCCCCAAAGAATTGGGTTGTAGCTTTTGTTTTAGGTACTTTTAATCTTTTTAATTTTTCATTAACCTTCTGTAGTGATTCATTCAATGAAGCTATTTTGGAATTTTGAAACCTTTTGGAAGTTTTTGCATACAATTAACATACAAGACCAAATTTGTTTCTTTGATTTGTGAGCTCTTGCTTTTAAGTGCACTTTTTTTTATTTGAAAGAGAGAGAGAGAGAAGGAAAAAGAGAGAGAGAGAGAGAGAGAGAGAGAGAGAGAATGTTAAGAGCAGGCTCCAAGCTCAGGGCAGAGCCTGATGCGGGGCCCCATGCAGTGCTGGACACGGGGCTCAGTCTGACAAACCATGAGATCATGACCTGAGCCAAAATCAAGAGTCAGATACTTAACCAACTGAGCCACCCAGGTACCCCTTAAATGCACTTTTTAAGTGATCTTATAGATTTGTTTTTGTTTTTGTTTTTGTTTTTATTTAATTTCAAGTTAGTTAACATACAGTATAGTCTTGGGTTCAGGAGTAGAACCCAGTGATTCATCACTTACATATAACACCCAGTGTTCATCCCAACAAGTGCTCTCCTTTGTACCCATCACCCACTTAGCCCATCCCCCCACCCACCTCTGTCCAGCAACCCTCAGTTTGTTGTCTGTATTTAAGAGTCTCTTATGGTTTGCCTCCCTCTCTGTTTTTATCTTATTTATCCTTCCCTTCCCCTATGTTCATCTGTTGTGTTTCTGAAATTCCACATATGAGTGAAGTCATATGATATCTGTCTTTCTCTGACTGACTTATTTCACTTAGCATAATACATTCTAGTTCCATCCATGTTGCTGCAGATGGCATTCTTTTTCATCACCCAGTAGTATTCCATTGTATATATATACCACATCTTCTTTAGCCATTTGTCAGTCGATGGACATTTGGGGTCTTTGGAACATTCCCCATAACACCCATTATAATCCCAGGTTGTTTTTAGTAAAATTTTGCCTCCTTGCTAGACATCTGCAGCTTCTGGCACTATAGTTCTTATATGTGAAACGAGTGTTTGTGCCAGAAGACGGCACACTCAGCTCTCTGGATACAAAGGATCCCATGTGTTTAGCCAGCTCTTTGAATTTCTCAGAGCCAAGCTAATGCCTAAGCTCTTTGACTTCTGAGATACTCTTTTTGCCACAGCCTTTACTTCGCATGCACATGAATGGAAAGCAATAGTAACTGGAAGAACAGAACTGTGGACACCAGCAGTAACCAACAAACTAGGGACTGGGACAGGATTAAATGAACAGGCCTAAAATAATGGAGACCACAAACTGATTCCAAACCAATAGACAATTGCAGCTGCCACCAGCAGTTCCCAGCATGGAATCTGGAGAATAATTCCAAACACGGGGGGAATTGCAAATTAAACCATTACGAGTTCCCAACGTGGCATCCAAGGACAAAACCAGAGACTGTGGTTTAGATGTTACTGCAGACTGGCCCATAGTGGTCCCTGCATGCACATCCAGCAAGTCCTAGCGTGGACTAAACCGGCCGACTCCACTGATAGAGACAGTAGAATAGAACTGAGGAAAGCAGTAAAGCAGCAGAGCCCAGTCCATAACGACTGCAGACTAGAAACGGGGAAGGGACTCCAACATGGAACTGGGGACTGAACCAAGGGCTGGCTCTTTGTTAGAGCC
>NW_024420049.1:179818-199335 GCF_014898765.1 Herpailurus yagouaroundi | reverse complement strand
GTTAGAGCCTCCTGTCACTCAGGACTGACCTATTAACCCTGCACTGGAAAGCCAGTTGCACTTGGAGCTTGAAAGCAAAAAGCGCAGAACTCAACTAAGGAACTCACCACGACCCCGGGAAGCAGGAGGAAAATGAACTCAAAGGGCTCACAGGGTGTCACACTTTCCTGTTTCGGAATGCCATCAGAGGTTCACTTTGGAGCCTGTTGCTGCCACCAAGTCTGTTAAAAAACAAAATTCAAGCAAGTAAATCAGTTTATGAAGTGCTTTATGAGATTATTATGAATTACGCAGCATTCCATCCGGCAAGCAGAGAGATGCTCTGAGGAGCAATACAAACGGAAGATGGGGCAAGGAGGTTGGTTATTAGCACAAGAAAACGGTGCTTCAGCCCAGGATAGCTTTTTGGGGAGAAGGGAAGAACAAGATTTTGATCATGCAGATGACCTCGCTAATGCTGATCTGGAAATTTCAGATTGAGTGTCAAAAGGTCACGTTCCTGGGATTGGTTGAGACTGTGAATCTTGTTTTGCTCTCCTTGGTGACAAATGACTCCAATTTGGGCTTTTTCTTAACAAAACAAAATACAACTAGATGCTGTTTCCAAGCTACAGAGCTGAAGCATAGGAGTATGAAAGGTGAAAGGAAAAGGATGCAAAATGGCACGCCATGCAAATCCAAAGCTTCTGGATAGAGAGTAGGTCATGGCAGGCCAATGCTCCTGCTGCAACTATAAAAACTAGATAAGGGGCGCCTGGGTGGCGCAGTCGGTTAAGCGGCCGACTTCAGCCAGGTCACGATCTCGCGGTCCGGGAGTTCGAGCCCCGCATCAGGCTCTGGGCGGATGGCTCAGAGCCTGGAGCCTGTTTCTGATTCTGTGTCTCCCTCTCTCTCTGCCCCTCCCCCGTTCATGCTCTGTCTCTCTCTGTCCCCCCCAAAAAATAAATAAACGTTAAAAAAAAAATTTAAAAACTAGATAAATGCTAAAAATCCATATTTTAAAAATCTTTGGAGAGCTGTAGAACAATAAGAATTGGATGAACTAAAATTTAAGTGCAAGAGGACCACCTAGTTGCAGTGATGATCTTCAGTTGTTTTCTTTCTTGGTGAGTCTGCTGAAGTGTCTTACAGGCTGAGTGAACAGAGACTTTATAATTCCTCAATCAAAAGTCTGGGACGGGGCGGGGAAGGGGGGGAGAGGCGCCTGGGTGGCTCAGTCAGTTAAGCGTCCCACTTCGGCTCAGGTCACGATCTCGCGGTCCGTGAGTTCAAGCCCCACATCGGGCTCTGTGCTGACAGCTCAGAGCCCGGAGCCTGCTTCAGATTCTGTGTCTCCCTCTCTCTCTGCCCCTCCCCTGCTCACATTCTGTGTCTGTCTCTCTGTCTCTCTCAAAAATGAATAAACATTTTAAAAATTTTAGAATAAGTTTATAAGCCCTACATACATTTAACATCCAACAAATATTTTTTGACCACCTACTATGGGCCGGGCACTTGTTCCAGTTGCAGGGAATACAGCAGTGGACAAAACGGACAAATGTGCTGCTTTCATAGAACTTATGTACTAGTGAAGCCTGGAGGGAGAGTATGTCAGGAAGATGGAGGGGTTAACTATGCAAAATGTTGCTTAGTCATCCAATAAGATGAGGACATAACAAAATTGACTATCAGCTTTGATAAGCTGCTCCCCTGATTTGGATATCGTCTGAATATGGATAGTGTTCATCTAGATCTCTTGTGAGCTCTCAGCCTCTAGGTATTTGCCAATTGAATTTACACAGATATCCATGTGTTCAAAACTGTATACTCCAACCACCTCGTCCTCCGGGGTTCCCCATCTCAGTGAATTGCATCACCATCCATCCATTTGCCCAAATCAGAAGCCTGGAGGTTCTCTTTAATTCTTTGTTCTCCTCTCTCCACTCCATTACACTTCCAGTTCATCATCAGTTCTACTAAATGTGTCTCAAATACAGGGAGGGCAAGAATGTGAGCTTTTTCTGCCCACCTGGTCCATGAAGACATTGCTTTTCCTCCCAGGGCTCCAGGTGGGGATGTCCCTCAGTTCAAGAAGGTGGTTTTCCAGGAATTTACTGATGGATCCTTCACTCAGCCCTTATACCGTGGAGAGCTGAATGAACACTTGGGACTCTTGGGGCCATATATAAGAGCAGAAGTTGAAGACAATATCATGGTGAGTTAAGGACAATGGAATTAAAAAAAATTAATCATATATATATATGTGTATATATATATATATATATACACACATTGTTTCTAATTATAAGAATAATGTATTCTTGGGGCGCCTGATTGAGCATCCCACTCTTGGTTTTGGCTCAGGTCATGATCTCACAGTTTTGTGAGTTTGAGCCCCACATTGGGCTCTGCACTGATAGCACAGAGACTGTTACGGATTCTCTCTCTCTCTCTCTCTCTCTCTCTCTCTCTCTGCCCCTCCCCCACTCGAACTGTCTGTGTCTCTCTCAAAATAAATAAATAAACTAAAAAAATTAAAAATTAAAAACTAATGTATTTTCGGCACCTGGGTGGCTCAGTCAGTTGAGCGGCCGACTTCAGCTCAGGTCATGATCTCATGGTTCATGAGTTTGAGCCCCACATCGGGCTTGCTGCTGACAGCACAGAGCCTGCTTCAGATCCTCTGTCACCCTCTCTGTCCCTCCCCTGCTCATGCTCTCTCTCAAAAATAAATAAAAAAATTTTTAAAAATAATGTATTCTCACTTTTGAAAAATTTCAAAGTATAGAAAATAAAGAAGTTGAAAAATAATCCCATAACTACCATTTTGGTGTATGTTATCTTTGTCTTATGTATCCTTCTCTTTATGGGTTCAGAATTATACAATGTATAATTCTACTTCTTTTGACTAAATATCATGTGGTAAGTATTTCTCATGTCATTAAAAAGACTCTCTAAATACTTTTGTTTAATGATGGCATAGTAGTCTATTATGTGAATGTATGGTTTACTTAGCCATATACTTTGAACCACCTTTTAAATAGTTTGATATTTTTTCAACAGTTCAGTAATGCTGTAATCACAACCGTTTACCAGGACAAAATTCTGGAAGAGCAATGTAGAGAAACATTCATTATCTGTTAATGTCCTTTGCCCATTTGACATTTTTTGGAGGGAGTGCTTTTCTTATCAATTTATATTACCATATATGTTATATATTTTTCCAAGTTTGTTGTCTTTTAATTTTGTATATAGTGGTTTTTTAAATAAAACAGGTTTGAATTTTTAGGCAGTAACCCATAAATCTTTCCTTTATGACACTTACATAGCTTTTATGTTTATAAAAATCCTTCCCTTGAGGTACCTGCATGGCTCAGTCGGTTGAGCGTCGGACTTTGGCTCAGGTCATGATCTCATGGTTCGTGGGTTCGAGCCCCACGTCAGGTTCTGTGCTGGCAGCCAGAGCCTGGAGCCTGCTTCCGATTCTGTGTCTCCCGCTCTCTCTGCCCCTCCCCCACTCACACTCTGTTTCTCTCTCTCTGTGTCTCTCTCTCCCCCCAAAAAACAAACATTAAAATAAATAAATAAAAATCCTTCCCTATGCAAAGATTGTTTTTCTTAAAATCACACTTTCTTCAACTTTATTTTACAGTTTAATTTCTTAACATTTAACCTTTTACTCCATCAGTAATTCCTGTAGACTAGAAGTTGTTTTGATGCATTGTGTGAGCCAAAAATTAAAGTAGTTTTATTCTTTTCCAAAAATAGTCATCCATTGGTCCAATTGAGTGTTTACATTAAGGATGTAGAAGGACCTAAGATTATGAGATTGCAAGTGAATTTTTTTTTCTGTCTTGATTCTGATTTTAGCTTCCATATGTCATATGAAGCATGTCTAACTTTTAAACAACTGAAGTCTTTTTTAAGGATCATATGCATTCACCCTAGAATTTGTCATAAGAACCATATGATTCAATTCCTGGGCTTATGGTCTCTTAAAACCCCTGGTGTGATATTTTCCCTTTCACTTCAGATTGCTTTTAAGTATTTAGGAATTTTCTCTTTTGCAACTTTCAATTCATGCTTTAAAGATTTTAGAATTCAAAACTTCCCCACTTTCCTCTATAGATCCTTCCTTTTGGGTTCTAATAACATCCATCCTCTGTACCACTTCCTTTGGGTATTAAAACTTGGGAAAACCCCAAAATAGGCATTACTATTAGGGACGTAAACCCTAAGCGAAGAACTTTATAAGATCCTAAAACATGACACTTGAATTCTTTTTTAAAATTTGTATTCACTTCTTTTCTCTGCAGGTAACTTTCAAAAACCAGGCTTCTCGTCCCTACTCCTTCTATTCTAGCCTGATTTCTTACGAGGAAGATCAGAGGCGAGGAGCAGAACCTAGAAAAAAGTTTGTCAACCCTAATGAAACCAGAGTTTACTTCTGGAAAGTACAACATCAGATGGCACCCACTGAAGATGAGTTTGACTGCAAGGCTTGGGCTTATTTTTCTGATGTTGATTTGGTAAGTAAGTGTGTACTGTGCCTGCTGCTTACTGGTTTAAAAGGAATGGGCTTTGTGTTATCTGCCAAGAATTTTGGTATTTACCCTAAGTTTAATGGAAAGCTTTAAATAGGGGAGGTGCCATCATATTTGTGTTTGAGAGGTATCACTCTGGGATCTACTAAGGAGGACTGATGTCTTCTCTCTCAGGAAAAAGACGTGCACTCGGGCTTGATTGGACCCCTTCTGATCTGCCGCAGTAACACACTGAGCCCCGCTCACGGGAGACAAGTGACAGTGCAGGAGTTTGCTCTGTTTTTCACCATTTTTGATGAGACTAAGAGCTGGTACTTCACAGAAAACATGGAAAGGAGCTGTAGAGCCCCCTGCAGTATCCAGAAGGAGGATCCCACTTTTAAAGAAAAGTACCGCTTCCACGGTAATGCATCCCACACCCAAATATTACTCCGTGTGAAAAGCACTACAACGGATGAGACGTGAGCCTGATGTTTCCACAGTATATGAATTGGGAGTGTATGTATGGGAGTGGAATCCTCACAGGAATCAATACTTTTTACTGGAGTAGAGGCAAAGAAACTTCTAGAATAGATCTTTTTAACTTACTTTAATGTTTATTTATTTTTGAGAAAGAGAGCATGAGCAGGGGAGGGGCAGAGAGAGAGGGAGACGCAGAATCCGAAACAGGCTCCAGGCTCCGAGCTGTCAGCACAGAGCCCGACGTGGAGCTCAAACCCACGAACCATGAGATCATGACCTGAGCCGAAGTCCGACGCTCAACTGAGCGAGCCACACAGGTGCCGCGAGAATAGGTTTTAACAGCCTTCTTCGTGTTCTCCTCCAGCAATCAACGGCTATGTGATGGACACACTACCCGGCTTGGTAGTGGCTCAGGATCAAAAGATCCGATGGTATCTGCTCAGCATGGGGAGCAATGAAAACATTCATTCTATTCATTTCAGTGGGCAGGTGTTCACTGTACGGAAAAAAGAGGAATATAAGATGGCAGTCTACAACCTGTATCCAGGTATGAGTTAGTTTGTGCTCTTTCTGACTACTGTACCTATTGTTCCACTCAAATGGTCCGGGCACTGGGAGAGCAATCCAAGGACAGAGCACACACACTCCCTGATCTCAGGTAACTTACTTCTTCAACTCACTTTACTCTATAGAGACATACTAAATAATTTAGCAAATGAGCATGATAATTTCAGATACAGATAATGTGCTCTAAAAGAAACAGAACAGAAAGCAGGAATAATTCATGTTGCAGCACTTTACTAGGAAAAGGAGACTATTTTCCCCATCTGAGATCCCACACGGCACTAGCAGTTATCCATAGAGTGATTTGTTTATGTATATAACCAGTATATCGATTAAGCAGTATTCATAATGTTGATCAGCTTTCATCATGGGAATGAACTTCCCCCGTTCTTGTGTAAAACTTCCAATAAGTTCAATGACTTTTCTGCTCACTGTTTTCTTTTTAATTTATTTTTGAGAGAAAGAGAGAGCGCAAGCAGAGGAAGGGCAGAGAGAGAGGGACAGAGAACCCCAAGCACAGAGCCCCATGTGGCGCTCGATCTCATGAACTGTGAGGTCATGACCTGAGCTGAAATCAAGAGTTGGACGCTTAACTGACTGAGCCACCCAGGCGCCTGTCTGCTCACTCTTGCATAATAAACATTCCTGCAGTCACTTTACATCACAAATACAGTTCAAGTACAAAGCAGCAGTGTCCACTCCGAGATACCTACATTGGGAAAGGGAGGCACAGTTGAGTCCTTTCTTCCTCTACCTTGTGTTTATTGTGTGTCCCCCTGCTCCCAACCCTGGCAGCTGCTTTCAACTCCAGCATGGAAAGGGTAAACTTACGGCACCCTTATCCTAGTTGGCACCTTAAAGGGCACCTTTATCCTAGTTGGCCGCTTGTGACTCATTCCTCAGCCCCTCAGCCTTCACCTCTAGCTTCTTGCTGCCAGGTTACTTTAGCCTCAAGGTGGCCCTAGTGGACCAGATCCACGAGGACCTTGCCCAGGCCTCCCTGTCCCAGGGAGCTCACATGTGCCCAATGGGAAATAAACCTTTGTCTCTGGAAAACCCTGGGAGTGCAGTGGCTTTCTCCTGTCTGCACCAGCAAAGGCTGCCACCACCCTGTCTCTCCTATTTCCCAGGGGTGGGGGCTGCCATGACTCAATCCCCGGTGCCTCCAAACTGTAGGGCTCACATAGCGAGCAATTTGGGTTTGAGGGTCCGAGGGTGATAGAACTGACTTAGGTAGATCTCCTTTGATATTCTGCATAAACCAATGCACCTGCCAGTCTTTTTTTTTTTTTTTAGCAAAAAGAAATCATTTTTGTTCCTTTTGTTTTTGATAAGGTGTTTTTGAGACAGTGGAAATGCTACCATCCAAAGTTGGAATTTGGCGGATAGAATGCCTAATTGGCGAACACCTGCAAGCTGGGATGAGCACTCTCTTTCTGGTATACAGCCCGAGTGAGTAGCGCTGTGCGCAGACGCCCCCTTCCTAGTCAGCCCGCTTCTCGTTTTTTTTTAGGGAGAAATAGAGCACACAAATGGGGGAGAGGGGGAGAGACAGAGACAGAGGCAGAGAGACAGAGAGAATCTCAGGTAGGCTCCACACTGAGTGTGGAGCCCAACGCAGGGGTCAGTGTCAAGACTCGGGGATCGTGACCTGAGCCAAAATCAGGAGTCAGAGTGTCAACCGGCTGAGCGTCGCCCCACCATCATTTGGTACAAATGATCAGAGTCCCCAGAGAAGGGCAGATATGGTTGAAGCTTCGAACATTTTGAACCCGAAGCTGTAAATATACAACAAACCAGTGCAAAAAAATATCTTCATTTTCGCAACTCAGTGAAGCTCCAAGAACAAATTGGGAAACTTAATTTTGGTTCAGTTATCAAAGATAACTTACAAATATCACCTGGAAGAGTTTGATATTTAACCCTAAGCAAGTAAGAGAGCCATTGCGTTCCTCAGCTGCAGGGCACGGATACTTGTGGCACCTAGCTATTGGAGTGAATTAAATGAGACAGAGAGTACAATAAACATTTAATATAGTTCTTGGCACATCGTGAACAGTAAAAATATGACCATTTGTTGGTGTTCTCCCGTTTTCATTGACTTGCATCTGTGAAGCTACATTTTCTGTATGTCTAGCTGTTGTGTTCCTCCACTTTGATTTCAGAGTGTCAGATTCCACTGGGAATGGCTTCTGGACGCATTAGAGATTTCCAGATCACAGCTTCAGGACAGTATGGTAAATACCATTTTTTGTCTACAAGAACTGCACTGATTAGATCTTTTTTACTTCTGTTAATTCTGCTCCATAAATGCCTCTCTTTCTTTTTTTTTAAGTGTGAACTCTATTTTATTTTTAAATGTTTATTTATTTTTGAAAGAGAGAGAGAGAAAGAGAGACAGTGTGCAAGAAGGGGAGGGGCAGAGAGAGAGGAAGACACAGAATTTGAAGCAGGCTCCAGGCTGTCAGCTGTCAGCACAGAGCCCAATGCGGGGTTCAAACTCACAAACTGTGAGATTATGACATGAGCTGAAGTTGGATGTGTAATGACTGCGCCACCCAAGTGTTCCTAAGAATTATTTTTCTATTTTTAAATGATTGGGAGAGAACAAAAGAAGACTGTAACATCACATATGAAAGTTATATGAAATTCAAATTTCGGTGTCTGTAAATAAAATCTTCTATGGGTACATACAGCCACACCCACTCACTTATAATTGTCTACAACAGCAGTTACATAGCTGAAACAGAGACCAGATGATCTGCAAAGCCTAAATTATTTACTATCTGGCCATTTACAGAAAAAAGTTTGTTAATCCCTGTTTTAGAGGGAGCAAAATGCCCTTTGAAAATGAAGCTTGAGAGTGATATACCAAAATAGTATTGTTTTTCTCTGCATAATTGTATTATTTTTCTCTGCATAAACGGATACTTTTTTCACTTTTATTTTTATTTATGTCTTATTTTTTTAATTTTTTAACATTTATTTATATTTGAGAGACAGAGAGACAGAGCTCCAGCAGGGGAGGGGCAGAGAGAGAGGGAGACACAGAATCCAAAGCAGTCTCCAGGCTCCAAGCTGTCAGCACAGAGCCCGATGTGGGGCTCGAACTCGCCAGTGGTGACATCATGACCTGAGCTGAAGTCGGACGGTTAACCGACTGAGCCCCCCAGGAGCCCCTGTGTCTTATTTTTATTTTTAATTTTCTAACTTTGCTACCAGGAACATACATTTTGTAATAAAGAAATAATGATATTATTCTATAGTACTGGTAACACATTCCAGTGTCAGCTAATTAGAGGTACTAATAAACAAAATTATTAAGTTTAGAAAATAAAATCCTACTATGTTTTATGCCTTTATCTTCTCCACAGCTAGGTGTACCCTTTCTCAAGAGAGAAAGTTTATTTCCTAAGTGTCTAGGACCAACCCAGCTGAATCTAATCTCTCTCCCCTTTCTTGGGCAAAGGACAGTGGGCCCCAAAGCTGGCCAGACTTCACTATTCTGGATCAATCAATGCCTGGAGCACCAAGGACCCCATTTCCTGGATCAAGGTTAGAAAGTACCTTGTGTTCAATCATGTCGTGTGTTCTCTTGCAACCTCAAAACGTTACACATCTGCTTTAAGCCATAGTCATTGTCCTCAAACTCCAAGTAACAGACCAGGAAAGAACACAGTGGCTTAGGATTTGTACAAAGACAATGAGGAATAATGATTTGGGAATGGAATTGAGTATGCTGATATGTTAGTCCAATATGGGAAACAAACGGAACCGGTGACTGAAACAGCGTCTTTAGGGTCATTCAGTTTCTTTTCAAATGACAAAGTCTTTCAGATCTGCTCACTCCCCATTTCCTCTAGAGCCACACTGCCCAGTAGAAACACACTTCGAACCACAAATGCAACCATGGGTGTCAGTCAACATTTCCCAGTAGCCACATTTAAAAAGAAACATCTGAAATTCATTTTTTTTTTATTTTTTTTTTCAACGTTTTTATTTATTTTTGGGACAGAGAGAGACAGAGCATGAACAGGGGAGGGGCAGAGAGAGAGGGAGACACAGAATCGGAAACAGGCTCCAGGCTCTGAGCCATCAGCCCAGAGCCCGACGCGGGGCTCGAACTCCCGGACCGCGAGATCGTGACCTGGCTGAAGTCGGACGCTTAACCGACTGCGCCACCCAGGCGCCCCTGAAATTCATTTTAATGATATATGTGATCCAACATAGCTAAAAATGCTACCAAATGAGCATGTACTAAGTCGGGACTGTGACCCTTCAAGGGCACACATATAGGAACTCATGCCAACTCCGCCCTCTGCCTAACCACAAGCGTAGCTTCCTTCTAGAGCCCACCCAGGGAAAGGGAGAAAACGTGACTGCTTCCAGCTTTGTTTTCAACCCTCTAACGCGCCTCCATGTCCGGAACTTACAGCCCGAAGCGGGGAATGCACACACGCCCCGCCACCTTGTCTCCCCACACCGGGTCCTCGTGCTGCTGACTTCTGAGCTGACCAACGCCATTACCTATACATTTCCCTCCTTTGCTGCAAGACAGCATCTGCTCCTGTTTTCTTGAGATTAAAATACTAAATAGGGATTGGGGAGAGATAAAGTGGTACACCAGTGAGACCTGGAAAGAGCACATCTCTCAATGTCACAGTGGCTCATTGGTCGTCAGCACGGCCAGTTGTGGCTCAGCCTGAACTGGCGCTCACTGATTCCTAAGTATGTCTGTTTCTTTGTGAGGCGGCCAAACCACATGTTTTCACCCTGTATTTCCGCGGTTATCACTTTCAACCCGACATGTATCCCTGGGTAGTGGATACCATCATCCATTTGGGTGCCCTGCATGTGGTGTTCCATTGACTTATCTATTTATTGGAACAGCATTCTCATTTCCATTTGGGGAATTCTATCTCCCTAACTGCACATGACCTCCCAGGACTAGTAACTGGAGTGCCTTTTCTGTGCCCAGCCAAGAACTTGAGTAATACACAGCATTACGTTTCCACTTAGATTTGGCCAATTGTTACAGCTTGCCAAGCTTCTGTCTCCCAAAGACTGTCTTAGTCTTTCCAGTTTCACATAATTTACTGACTTGATCAATACGCTTTTTTATGCTTTAGCAAATTCATGATCAAAATATTGATATACACAGGGCTTCCTTACTGGGTGCTTTAAACAAATCAAGCTAGTAAATCCCTACCACACCTGTCATTATCATTGTCATTTCAGCTAAGAAAGCTCAGACAAAGTTAAATAACTTGCCCAGTCACAGCCAGTAAGTGGTTGAGCCAAAATTCAAACCCTGATAGTTGGGCTCCAGAGGCCTAATTTGTAATCATTATACTATACTGTTTCTAGAATGCTCCCTTCAGGTTGATAAGCATCTGTTAACTGCCATGGTTTGCTTATGGTAATTGAACCACAAATCTTCACTTAATTGTATTACCATCCAATCTGTATTAAATCACCTCATCCTGAAGGTTTTGTTTTTTGTTTTGTTTTGTTTTGTTTTTGCCATCATATTCTACTGAAGCCCAGATACACATTTTCATGATCTGGTGACTTTATGCAATAAATATCCAAGGGAAATAAAAAGTTATGTTCACTTACGAAAGAAAGAAAGAAAGAAAGAAAGAAAGAAAGAAAGAAAGAAAGAAAAAGAAATGGTTCTAGGGAGCCAGGCTGGCAGTCAGAGATGTCTAGCTGCCATGTTTGTATTTGTGCACCCGGTGACTCATTACTGCTTTGCTTACTCCCTCATACAGAGGTGTGTCCTGTTGTCACACTCAAATACATGGCTGGATACATAGGTGAAGATGTTGACTCTGTAAATGCCAAGTCGCTCTGAGATTCCAATTATAATAGAGAAGAAGCACAAGAAAGTGAAGTAGATGAGACTGGCGGTTTGCCAAGAATTCATCAGTTGCAGAACGCAGGTGGAAAGGGTGGCTGGCAAGGCTTTCTTACAACTGCTAGAAAGTGCAATAGTCAGTGGTCCAAAAGAGACCTCGCATACACAACATAGAAAACAGTACAACTCAATTCAACAAAAGTCACGAGTTTTGCCCCTCATACTTACAGTTGTTTATGCCCCGACACAAAGAGTAAAACTAAAGTGTCTTCAATTGAAAGTATCTTCTAATCAGGGCGCAGATAGTGCTATAGCTTCTGAAGACTGTGCCACTCTCTGTCCTGCAGCCCTCCTTCTTCTTCTCCTGTACTTACTGCTACGTGATGCTGTAAACAAAAACATCTATATAACATGTAGTCTGTTTCTCTAACTCAAATGTAAGTTACATCAGGGCAGGGCTTTTGTTTTCTTGTTCCCTGCTCAATTCCAGTACCTAGAACAGTGCTTAGCACATAACAAGTGCTAAAAACATCTTCTTTGAATGAATGGATGGATAGATGGATGGCACTTACTGAAGGAGACAGTTAGTTATGAAGCTCAAGTGTCATTACAGTCCAATCTGAGTGTGCCAGGCATCTGTGAGAAGTTAAGTTGGACTTGCTTATCAGGGCGCTGATGCCACAATTCCTTCTAATGCTTGCATAGCCTGTGCTCTCTTCTTTAAGATCCAGCCATTCCTATGTAAGAAACAAAACAGACGAACATAGGGGAAGGGAAGCAAAATGAAGATAAAAACAGAGAGGGAGACAAACCAGAAGAGACTCTTAAATACAGAGAACAAACTGAGGGCTGCTGGAGGAGTTGTGGGTAGGGGGATGGACTAAATGGGAGGTGGGTACTAAGGAGGGCACTTGTTGGGATGATCACTGGGTGTCATATGTAAGGGATGAGTCACTAAATTCAGTCCTGAAACCAATACTACACGATATATTAACTGCCTCAGATTTAAATAAAATTTCAAAATATATATAAAAAAATAATAAACATTATCATTCAAACATCTACTCACTTCAAACAAATTTCTTTAAAAACAAACAAACAAAAAGAACCAATTATTCCTTACCACTCTGCCATTATTCACTCATTCATTCCAAAACATTTCCTGTGCATCAGTATTATACCAGATGCCAGGTTAGGTCTACAGCTAGAGAGAACATAAAAGCTACCATTTAGGGGTGCCTGGGTGGCTCAGTCGGTGAAGCTTCCATTTATTTACTTACTTACTTACTTACTTACTTATTTATTTATTTATTTATTTATTTATTTATTTATTTATTTTCAGAGAGAGACAAAGAGAGCACCAGCCAGGAAGGGGCAGAGAGAGAGAGAGGGAGAGAGAAAACCCCCAACAGACTCTGCACTGTCAGCGTGGAGCCTGACATGGGTCTCAAACTCATGAAGTGCAAGATCATGACCTGAGCCAAAACCAAGAGTTGGTCACTCAAACGACTGAGGCACCCTGGTGTCCCCCTGCCCCAATTCTTCTTTTTTTGTAATGTTTATTTATTTTTAAGAGACAGAGCATGAGCAGGTGGAGGGGCAGAGAGAGAGGGTACAAAGGATCTGAAGCGGAATCTGCACCAACAGCAGTGAGCCTGATGTGGGGCTCAAACTCACAAACCGTGAGATCATGACCTGAGCCGAAGTCAGACGCTCACCTGACTAAGCCACCCAGGTGCCCCTGAGCTTCTGATTGTTGATTTCAGCTCAGGTCCTGATCTCATAGTTCATGGGATCAAGCCCCAGGTCTGTCAGCATGGAGCCTGCTTAGGATTCTCTCTCCCTCTCCCTCTCTCTCTGCCACACCCCACCCTCAAAATAAATAAATAAAAACATAAAAATAAAATAAAAGCTACCATTTATTAAGTGTTTAGTATGTGCCAGGCACTGAACTCAGCACATCACATGTATTAACCCCTTAATCCTCTGGTAAACCTCTGCGATAAACACCATTATTATTTCTACTCTACATATAAAGAAATTGAGACACACAGAGGTTAGGTGACTCAAACAGGTTCACTGCCTTAAGGATCACAGTCTAACAATGAAGGAATATAAGCAAAGAAAGCTTTATAATATAATGCAATAATATGCTCTCATGAAGTTTTATACACAAAGTGAAACAGAAGTATAGAGAAAGGAGCACTAAATATATCTGGGCAAGTCAGGGAAGGCTAACCAGGAGAAATCGTTTCTGAAGTAACACTTGAAGGAGAGACAGCGGTCTATCACTGATAGTGATGTTGGGATGGAGACTGGTCTGGGGAGAGGGGAGGAAATCGGCTTTGCTGAGGCTGACGCTGAGGCTGAGGCAAAGCACTAGGTTATGTGTGTCCCTAAGTGCAGCACACGGGATGCGGGTACAGGAAGTAAGGCCCATTGATTTGGAAGCGGTCTGGTGTGTCAGGAAGTAGGCTGAGAACCCAATAAGCCCTTTCCTTCTTGTTCCCATCATTTATCTCCCCGCTCCACACACATCCACATTCCAACGTTGCCGTCTATTTCACTGCACGTCCAAGGTGATATTGAGCATATCTGTATTGATGTAGATTCTTCTTAAGCCAATAATGAATTTCAGAAGGTGCTACATACATTTAAGATAAAGTGTTGTTTTAATTGGCAGGTGGATCTGTTGGCACCAATGATCATTCACAGCATCATGACCCAGGGCGCCCGTCAGAAGTTGTCCAGCCTGTACATCTCTCAGTTTATCATCATGTATAGTCTTGATGGAAAGAAGTGGCAGAGTTATCGAGGGAATTCCACTGGGACCTTAATGGTATGTCATGAGTTCTTTTAAGAGAATGCATGAGTGTTTTAAAGAGCTTCTGACAGATTTCAGATATGGGACAAACACTCCTACCTTCTACAAACTTAACTCCAAAAAAGATTTTTCCACTTTGGGGCAATAGGAGTGATTATGGATGTCTGGATAAAAACATAGTAGCATCAAAGATCTCCTAGATAATACAAATGAAGAGGTATGCTCTGTTGACAGAAATCTGTGACTCGGGACTGAGTGGATCGATAACATTATGAGTTTGCTTATGGATATTCTAAGTGTGAGATGACAATAGGGCCGTCAGGTGGAATATCCAGCAGGCGGTAGCTTGAAGACTTGAGTTCATGGGGGCAACACCCTAATGGAGGTAAAGATCTGTGTCTTCCACATAAAGGGCCAGGGGAAACCTTGGGAAGTGATCACAAGACCCTTCATTCAACAGGTTCTTGATATTGGGGTTGTGAGTTTGAGCCCCATGTTGGGTGCACAGTTTTCTTTATATATATATATATATATATATATATATATATATATATATATATATATACATATATACATATACATACATATACACACACACACACATACATATATGATATTTATTCTCCTCGTGCCCTCCTTTTAGAGGATTTGGCTTTATTTATTTTTTTTTTTTTTAATATTTTTTTTCAACGTTTATTTATTTTTGGGACAGAGAGAGACAGAGCATGAACGGGGGAGGGGCAGAGAGAGAGGGAGACACAGAATCGGAAACAGGCTCCAGGCTCTGAGCCATCAGCCCAGAGCCCAACGCGGGGCTCGAACTCACGGACCGCGAGATCGTGACCTGGCTGAAGTCGGACGCTTAACCGACTGCGCCACCCAGGCGCCCCAGAGGATTTGGCTTTATCTCTCCACTGAAGGTCACTGCTCCCTTCACAGTGGCTTTCTTCTCTCCCTGGTGTGGTTACTATCACTGACTAGCAAACCACCCCAAAACTTAATGCCAAACCATTTTGTTCACAGATTCTATGGGTCAGGACTTTTAGCAGGGTACAATAGGGGTGGCTGTCCGGGCTCCACAATATCTGGGGCCTCAGCTGGGAAGATTTGACAGCTGGGAGCTTGAAGTATCTGAAGCATCTTCACTTGCATGTGTGATAATTGGTGTTGACTGACCTAGCTAGGGCTGCAGCTGCGGCTGCTGAGGGAAGTAACTCGGTATGGCCTTCCCATGAGGCCTGGGATTCTCACAGCATGATGGTCACACATCTATCCAGATTCAAGAGGAAGAGACAGATGCCACTTCTCAGTGGGAGGAATGTAAGGAACTTGTGGTCTTTTCTGTAAACCACTGTCATCCAAGTATCACCAGTGATGCTATGGGATGAGATACAGATGGTGACAAAAACCCTGGGAGATTAAATTGACAGGGGCATTTAGTCAGTATGGTGATAACTATAGCATCGCCTGGTTGTAGAATGACCTGTCTACCTTTCATAGCCCTTATTTTTACGGCATACGTAGAGGAAATAAATTAAATGTTAAACATTATGAATATACACAAAGAAGAACACCCGTGGATGTACATATAGAATTGGGCCACATCCATGGAGCTCTGGAGGACACTGCCACATCCTGTGGTTGTAGACAGATACGCGGACTTAAGACTAAGTCTAAGAGCTGAGCATATGAATTACAGACTTGCCATGGAATGGTCAACCCCACCGGGTCTCTTATGCTAAGTGGAAAGAAGGGGAGCTCTGAGACCTGGGTGGGCAGATTTACACACACATGGGTAAGGCTGAGAACCGCCAGCCTCCAAATGCCCCTGAATCTCCTTGCCTGGGGAGCGACCTTTCCACAACCTCCAAGGCAGTTTTCTTTTCTCTGCATAAAAGTCTTCTGGTGACTACACCTGCAACTGTTGCCTCACAAGCCAGTGTCTCGTGTCCTTAGGGCCCCTGTTTGGCCACTACAAAAGTCAGATGAGTCATGAGGAAATGACACATCATCACAAATTTAGTCAGGTGGTGATGACAAAAAGTTTGCAATCCCAGATGTGGCATCTTCTCCAGAGCAAATTAACACAGCTCCAGGCACCTGACACTGACCTGGAGCATACTTTTTCCTTCATTCCCATTGATAAGCAAAAACAGGATAGATTTGCACTTACAACGTAGGATCGGGAGTATTAACTTTACTGTTTATGTCTCAGGACAATGCCGGCTCCTGTTCTTTGTTATAATATACACCCAAGGGACTCCAAACGTGTTGACACCCCACAGAACACCACACTGGCCCATTACATTGATGACGTTATGCTGGCAGGACCTGGTAAACAGAAGTAGCAATTACCCTAAATGCTTTTGTGATTAATATACATAAACACACACAGAGAGACACATATATAGACATATATGTAAAACAAATAAGCCCATCTTTTCTTGACTTTACTGTGAATAGATCCCATATTTCACTCTTTAACATAATGTTCACTGTTTCAAACAAATACTTTTTTTAATGTTTATTTATTTATTTATTTTGAGAGAGAGAGGAGCGCACAAGCAGAGTAGGGGCAGAGAGAGAGGGAGAGAGAGGACCCCAAGCAGGCTCCACGCTCTGCAAGATCACAACCAGAGCCAATATCAAGAGACAGTCACTTTAACCGACTGAGCAACCCAGCCACCCCTCAAACAAATACTTTCTACCACATTTAAAAATTTCCTTCCACTCCTTTTTATTTGCAATGGCTGCACAATTTCATCAAATGCTTTTTCAGCATCTTTGGTATGATCACATTTCTTCTCTTTCCTATTGTCAAAATACAGTTAACATCCAGTGGTGTGCTGGCAAATGTTTATCACTTGGCTCAGAAGCAAAATGGGGAACAGTTAGGGGGGAAAGGTGTTGATTTGTAGCGTTTGCTCATTTCCATGCTATAAATACTCATTATCATACCTGATTTGTAACAGTCCAATCAGACCTGATTTCAAGCCGATGATTTAATGGCATTGAATGCAGAGTTGGGAACAGACGTGCACAAGTGGCTCTCACAATCCAGGACTAGACAGCTCCAGCACAGCACTGTGAAATCCCTGGGAAAACCACTCTCATTCATAGTGTAATAATCGTTTAAAACTTAGCTGGATGCAATTTGATTACACTTCATTTAGAATTTTTCTATCTGTACTAATCAATAAAACTGGTTTACCTTTCTCAAGGGCTCTGTTTATCAGGTTTTGGCATGAGAGTTATATGGAACTTGAAAATAAAGTAGAATGGTTTAATTAATATAGTAATCATGTATTTAATGAAAGTTAGGTGGAAATGCCACTAGAGCTTTGTGCCTTATTTAGTGGCCTGGCTATCTTTTCCAATCCTCATCTGAATATTGATATTCTCATTTTCTATTCCCTGTAGTTCATTGCTGTGACTGTATACATCAGACTTCTGTCTCCCTGCCTATGTCATAGAGCCATATCTACATGCACACATCTCTCTCTTTTTCCCCTTTATCTGAGTGGGCAAATGTTTGTCTATTCTATTTGATTTTCAGAGAATCAACTCTTGGTCTTAAAATCAAACATAGACTTTGGGCACCTGGGTGGCTCAGTCGCTTAAGCATCCAAACTCTTGGTTTCCGCTCAGGTCATGGTCTCATGGTTCAGGGGATTGAGCCCCGCGTTGGGCTCCGTGCTGTCAGCATAGAGCCTGCTTTGGATTCTCTCTCCTCTCTCTACCCCTCCCAAGCTTATGCTGTCAATAAATAAATAAAAATTAAAAAAGTAAAACATAGGGGCGCCTGGGTGGCTCAGTCGGTTGAGCAGCCGACTTTGGCTCAGGTCATGATCTCGCGGTCTGTGAGTTCGAGCCCCGCGTCGGGCTCTGTGCTGACGGCTCAGAGCCTGGAGCCTGTTTCAGATTCTGTGTCTCCCTCTCTCTCTGACCCTCCCCCGTTCATGCTGTCTCTCTCTGTCTCAAAAATAAATGTTAAAAAAAATTTAAAAAAAATTTTTTTAAAAAAGTAAAACATAGACTTGAAGTTTGTTTTCCAATTAATTTCTGCTCAAAACTTTTAAAATTCTCTTTAATTCTCTTTTGGTTTATTTTTTGTTTCCTAGAATCTCGAGTTAAATGACTAGTTCTTTTGTTTTTAGTCTTTCTCATTCAGTGATAATGATACAATATTAACTACTCTCATGAAGGTCATTCATTTAACAGTTACTCAGGAACTACTGTTCTAGGTTCTAGTAAAGGGATGGGTAAGCTGGAGCCCATCCATGGATTTGGACTACCACCTGCTTTTGTATGGACTGTGAGTTAAGAATGGTTTTTACATGTTTAAAGTCGCAAACACAAAGGTTATGGGACAGAGACCATTTGGGGCCTGAAAAGACTAAAATGTTTCCATCTGCTCCTTTACAGAAAGAGTTTGCAGAATGAGGAACTACTCTAATGGCAGCAGAGATGCCTAGAGTGTTAACATGAACCAGAACCCTTCCATCCCAGACCTTCTCTAATCAACAGATTGCAGTCTTAGTCATTGACCTTCAGTGTAGAGGTCCTCAAAGGTTTTTACATCTTCGTATCATCCACATACTAAATATTGTTGCAGCAGCGATATTCTCATCATAGAAGTCCCACATAAATGGGGCAAAGGGAATTGCAATGCCCTTTAAGGATCGCTGCTTCACTGCCACTATTTTCAGTAGTTTTATTACATTTTTTAATGTTTATTTATTTTTGCAAGAGAGGGGTGGGGGAGGAGCAGAGAGACAAGGATCCAAAGTGGTCTCTGTGCTTACAGCAGAACTCGAACTCACAAACCATGAGATCATGACCTGAGCCAAAGTTAACACTAAACAAACCGAGCCACCTAGGCACCTATATTGTCAATAGTTTATAATAATTTAAATGTTAATTTTGAATTATCAATGAGCATTTCACTGATGTGGCTCTTTCCCTTTGCTTTTCAAGTTACAAAGAAGACTACTCATGTCTTTTAAAAATATTTATTTTTGGTCATGTTATAAAACAGCGTTAATTTTATTTATAATTACCAAGTGATTTGTCAAAGTCTGTCAAAATTGCTGAAATCTGGCTTTGGCCCAAATATCTGTGCTATGAAGTTTCTGAGGGAGATATATAAATGAGCCAATGGCAAATAAAAACAACCTTCAAGTTTCCTAAAATTATACTCATATACCCAACACAGGCTCTCTGGTAATCCCTTCCCACCACTTCCTCAAGGCAAGGAGTTAGACCAGAGGCCTAAGGAGGCTTT
>NW_024420049.1:155997-159818 GCF_014898765.1 Herpailurus yagouaroundi | reverse complement strand
CATCTGGAAAGCGCTCTCCTCCCGCCAGGTCAGATCTCTCACAAACCCCCCTCTTCCTCCTTTGTCAAAGAACAGTGTGTTTAAAGTTTGCAGAAGATAGTCATGATGTAAGCATTTCGGATTGGGCTTCATACATTTAAAATAAAACTCTCACTTGTTTATGATCCCGGTCAAGCATGGAGCAAATCCGTGTCACCACAGCCTTGACGCCAAAAGGCAAGCCATTCTGACAACCCGCAAAATGTAGATTATGTAAGAACCACTACATGAATGTCTGATATACTTATAGATGGAATTCTCCTAGTTGGTCATCTTGGGGCATTGCTAGTGGCACACTCTTACCTCAAAAACTAGTGTTTTTAAACTGGGACTCACAGGTGGGATTCAGGAACCCCCAGATTCCATGACATCATAGACAACATTATGTATGAATGCGTACGTGCGGTTTTCTGACAAGATCGTCCAAAGATGTGATCGGAAGTTTAAAGGGGCGAATGGCTTTCAAGAGTTCAATTTCATCTCAGAAGGATGTACAAATAAAGCTATTTGGTCTTAATTCTAATCAACAAGAAAAAGATAATACGTTAGCATCACAGAGGGAACTTTGAAGTACAATGACAATGTTCCCTTGAAATTTGTGGTGACCAAGAAAGGTAATAATCATAACAGGTTTCTAAAGGGCATATTTTAATATTCCCACAAAGAAACAAGGAAAATACGTGCCCATCTGGGATAGCAGATACAACGTTATATTCTAATCATACACTCATTGGACTCCCTCCCTCAGCTCATTTCCTGCGGAAGCACAACAAAAATGTAACGGAAAATTCTATACCATGACGGAAAACTAGAATCCCACTTACATAGTTGAAATTTCAAGGAGCCGGATGACACCGAGCTGGGGAAAGCAGGGACAAAACGCTCGATCACCCCACCGCACCACAGGAAGCCCCACCTTGGCCTATGCCTCATAGATAAGGCCATGAAGGGCTCCTTACTACTCCTTCCTTCCACCTGCTTACCCCCTTCCCTGCGACCACGCAAACATTTCCCACACGGCAGAGGGCGCTAGAGGCGAGGATAAGCCACAGAGCAGTCGGAGGAAGCCTCCAAAGTTTGCAATCCAGAGCATTTAAAAACAGGAGTATTAGAGAAAAATGAATTACAATCTCAGAAAAAGCAAGAAAACTGATGCTTTTTGTCTAAGCTAGAGCATTGTCTAAGAGTCCTGCTTGACCCCGACCTGACCTTTTGGGGAATGTAGCATAGCTGTCTCAGCATAATCACAAACTGCAACAGCCGAAGGCACAAGTGGTTCTAATTCTGTAAGACTGTAGGGTTAGAGGTCAATCTACAGAAATCAATAAATTGTTTTTCTTTATAGCCTGGTAGAAAAGTTAACCCTAAAGGTGATATGGCTTTATTTGCTGTAAAAGGTTAACCACTCTCACGTCTAACTGAATGACCTTGTTTTGACAGTCTTTCCCTATTGACCAAATGCGTCTCTGTTCCTCAACTGCTCCTGGAGCCCTCTGGTCTTCCTGTTTCCTCAATAACCACTTAAATAAAACCGTGACACATACAAACAAGCGCCTCTGAGAGTTGTGTTCTTACACTGCAAATAAAAATGTGAACAAGATATTAAAAAACAGACGGAGGCACAGAAGAACAGGAAGGACACTTTAGAAAACCTAATTAGTGAGTTAGAAAACCAGATTAAGTTGAACTCAGAGTAGAAAGTGATATCGTTTATGAGAGGTAAACTAAAATTTTAAAAATGAGAAATGGAGCCTTGATCCAGAAGAAGACTTTATATAGAGACAAAAGAGAAATGGGAGTTGCTATTCAATGGCTATAGAGTTTCAGTCATACAAGACAAGTAAGTTCTAGAGCTCCCCTGGATGATATCGTGCCTACGGGTAGCAATACTGGACTGTGCACTTCAAAATTTAACAGGGGAGGGGCACCTGAGTGGCTCAGTCAGTTAAGCATCCGACTCTCGATTTCAGCTCAGGTCATGATCTCACGGTTTGTGGGATGGAGCCCCACGCTGGGCTCTGTGCTGACAGGGCAGAGCCTGCTTGGGATTCTCTCTCTCTCTGCCCCTCCACTACTAGCCCTCTCTATCTTTCTCTCTCAAAAATAAATAAATAGACATTAAAACAATTTAACAGGGTAAGCTACGGTTAAGTGTTCTTACCACAATAAAAATGGAAAGTTCCTGAAGGAAAGATCAGATTGGATGTGGTCAAATAAAACAATACGAACAAATTTCTTTGGGATGAAATCATCATCAACGTCATCATCAAACAAATGCGAATCTTCAGATCAGTCTCTTAGTGCCAAGCAGAAAGAAAGAACAAACCATAGCCTGGGGCCGATGTTAAATCGTAGGGGCAATGAGGTCGATCAGCAAAACAGACACCCTCGGGAGCACCAGAAAATCCACACTATTTGATAATGCTGTTTGAGCGATTTGAAAAATCACAGAGATCATAGCAAGTTAATTATCAGAATATCGGGACGCCAATTCACTCCTAGGACAAATGTAGCTTGTCACTGTAAGTGAACGAATACAACTTTCTGTCACAAACATTTTGTCAAACATAATCTCAAGGTTAGAAGTCGACAATCTTTGGAAGATGCATATTACAGCAAGTCTATCTTTGGGGCGCCTGGGTGGCTCAGTCAGCTAAGCATCTGCTTCCGCTCAGGTCATGATCTCAAGGTTTGTTCGTGAGTTCGAGGCCTGCATCGGGCTCTCTGCTTTCAGCCCAGAGCCTGCTTCGGATCTTCTGTCCCTCTCTCTCTCTGCCCCTCCCCTACTCGTGTGTGTGTGTGTGTGTGTGTGTGTGTGTGTGCGTGCACGCGCGCACATGCACACGCTCTCTCAAAAATAAAAAATAAAGGGGCGCCTGGGTGGCTCAGTCGGTTAAGCATCCGACTTCGGCTCAGGTTATGATCTCACGTTCCGTGAGTTCGAGCCCCGCGTCGGGCTCTGTGCTGACAGCTCAGAGCCTGGAGCCTGCTTCAGATTCTGTGTCTCCTTCTCTCTCTGACCCTCCCCCGTTCATGCTCTCTCTCTGTCTCAAAAATAAATAAACATTAAAAAAAATTAAAAATAAAATAAAAAATAAAAACTTAAAAAAAATGTAAAAAACAAGTCCATCTTTTAACGTTAGAGAAACGTTTAGTAAACAGGCTATATAGAAAACCAGCTTTATGATGACAAGATACAGATTTAGACTTAACTTTATTGTTTATAAACTGACTTGAACTACTTCTAACCTTCTTCTGTGACTGTCTAATCAAAGGCTGATGATTGACATAGCACTCCTAGAAACTTGTGGGTGTGATTTCCATCCAGAGTGTGAACGAAGACTGGGACTATTAAAAAATTTTATTAAGGGGCGCCTGGGTGGCTCAGTCGGTTAAGCGGCCGACTTCGGCTCAGGTCATGATCTCGCGGTCCGTGAGTTCGAGCCCCGCGTCGGGCTCTGTGCTGACAGCTCGGAGCCTGGAGCCTGTTTCAGATTCTGTGTCTCCCTCTCTCTGACCCTCCCCCATTCATGCTCTGTCTTTCTCTGTCTCAAAAATAAATAAACGTTAAAAAAAAATTTATTAAGAGACATCTTAAAAGACCTAAGTAATTGGGATTAGAAGACTCAGTGTTATGAAGACGTCAATTCTTCACAGAGGCATCTATAGATTCAACACAATCTCAATCTAAATTCCAACATTTTCTCATTGTGGAATCAAGCATGTGGAAATATAAAAGTCCAAGAGTGGCCAAAATATTCGTGGTACCAAATAGCAACATT
>NW_024420049.1:147964-155897 GCF_014898765.1 Herpailurus yagouaroundi | reverse complement strand
TCTCTCTCTCTCTCTCTCTCTCTCTCTCTCTCTCTCTCTCTCTCTCTGTCTCTCTGTCAAAAATAAATAAATGTTAAAAAAAATTTTTTTTTAAAATAAAGAATTGCACGCTCCAGCCAGTGAGCAAGCCAGGCACCACAACGACAATTATCTTAACGCCACAGTAATTAAGACAATTTGATGTCAGCCCAAGGACAGATCAATATAGTGGTGGAACATATTAGAATCCCGAAGTAGAGACACATTATAGATGGGCATTGACTTACGACAAAATAGCTCAGCAGAGCAGTGGTACTGGGTCAGTCAGAAATCTATATGAAAAACTGAAATTTGGGGTCTCTGGCTGGCTCAGTCAGGAGAGCATGTGACTCTCGATCTCAAGGTCATGAGTTCAAGCCCCACATTGGGTATAGCGATTACTAAAAATAAATAAATAACAAATAAAAACAAGTGAAAGCTATTTTTTTTTTGAAAAATGAAATTTGACCCCTTCCTCACACTATACTCAAAAAAATCAGTTTCAAAAAAAAAAAAATCAGTTTCAGATTAACTAAAGCTCTGTGAACAGCAAACAAAATTTCTAGCAGGGTCATGTTTCTGGAACAGCACCCCAAAGCCATTGACCAAGAAAGAAAAGTTCGATAAATTTGAATACACTTAGATTCAGCTCTTCTGTTCATTCACAGAGTGGGAGAAAATATTTGTCCAATTGACAAATGGATGTGTAGCAGGTGGAACTCTTATGCTCTTCATGATATACTTTTTCTGGAAAGCAATCTGTCATTACCCAGGTTGAGCATGGAGATCCCCTACGATAATTCTCTTGGGTAATGAACCAGGAGTAGATAGAATTGCCTTGTGAACCAAGAGATAGGGGAGCACTATCCAAACTGGAAAAACCACACTTATTGTGTATATTTCCCAGTCGCTTGTTTTAATTGCTGTATCCTATCCTGTTATATAGTATATACCACAATCTATCCATTGCTTTTCTGGTAGAACTCTGACTAGTACCTCATTTATGCTGGTTCATCTATGGAGGTGAGCATCTTTTCTTAAAAATTAACTTGTAAGAGGGGCGCCTGGGTGGCTCAGTCAGTTGAGCGTCTGACTTCGGCTCAGGTCATGATCTCGCGGTTTGTGACTTAAAGTCCCACATCGGGCTCTGTGCTGACAGCTCACAGCCTGGAGCCTGCTTCTGATTCTTTGTCTCCCTCTCTCTCTGTCCCTCCCCCCACTTGTACTCTGCCTCCCTCTCAAAAAAAAAAATTAACTTGTAAGAGTTCTTTGTATATTAAGGATCTTAACCTATTATCTACCATATATTTTATGAAATGTATTACCTAATTTGTCATTAATCATTTACCTTTCTTTTTAATATTTTGCTCAATGAAAGCTTTACACTGTTATGCAATAAATTTATCATCAGTATTTCCAATTCTAGTTTGGGGGGGTGGTTTTTTGGTTTTGTTTTTTTATTTGAGAGAGAGAGAGAGAGAGAGCGCGCACATGCGAGCAGGGGGAGAGGGGCAGAGGGGGAGAGAGACATTTTTTTTCAATTTATTTATTTATTTTGAGAGAGAGCATGCACACAAGTAGGGGAGGGGCAGAGAGTGAGGGGGAGAGACAGAATCACAAGCAGGCTCTGCTCACGGTGCCCATTGCAGGGCTCAAATCCATAAAACATGAGATCAAACACGCAACCGACTGAGCCACCAGGCAGCCCGAGAGAGAGTGAATCTTAAGCAGGCTCCACACTCGGCATGGAGTCTGACACAGGGCTCGATCCTATGACCATGGGATCACCACCTGAGCTGAAATCAAGACTCGGATACTTGGGGCACCTGGATGGCTCAGTCGGTTAAGCATCCGACTTCGGCTCAGGTCATGAGCGTGTGGTTTGTGAGTTCAAGCTCCGTGTGGGACTCTGTGCCGACAGCTCAGGGCTTGGAGCCTGCTTCGGATTCTGTGTCTCCCTCTCTCTCTTCCCCTCCCCCACTCACACTCTGGTTCTCCCTCTCTCTCAAAAATAAACGCTAAAAAAAAAGAGTCAGATACTCAACCGACTGAGCCACCCAGGCGCCCCATGGCTTTGGGTTTTATGACATGCTTAGAGTAGTTTTTTTCCACACCAAGATTATGCAAACACCCACCCATATTTTATTCTAATATGAATATGGTTTTACTTTTGTTTAGTCCTTGATCTATCCAGAAATTATTTATTTTTGTGTAGGGCTTTCCCTTCAGTGCATCCAAATGAATAGGCAATCACCATGTTAAACCATCTTTTATCATTTATTAAGGTCTCATGCATATATATATATATATATATATATACATACTATTGTAAGGTATAGCAGATACCATGTGGCAGGCAAAATATCTTAGAATTCTTCAAGACTAAAAGGAAACAGCTATGTAAGGATGGGTGTTACTATCAACACAGATGTTTGTACATAGAAAAAGACGCCTCTGTGTTTAGCTGTCAAATAGAGAGAGACTAGGGGAGGGTCCAATGCACAGATGATATCATAAAGGATAGTAGAATTCCATTCGGAACTTCCGAGAGAGACCTTAAGAGAAAACTCTGACCAGCTTCTTCTACAGTCTGAACACTGAACCTAATTTACTGACTTCTTGGCACCAAGTCAATTTTCAGGTAAGTGTCTGCCCACCTGACGTGGGTCTCTCTCTCTCTTCTTTTTAATGTTTATTTATTTTTTGAGAGACATAGAGCGACAGAGCACAGACGAGGGAGGGGCAGAGAGAGAGGGAGACACAGAATCCAAAGCGGGCTCCAAGCTCCGAGTTGCCAGCACAGAGCCCGATGTGGGGCTCGAACTCACAAGCCGTAAGATCTTGACCTGAGCCGAAATTGGACGCTTAACCGACTGAACCATCCAGGTGCCCCAAACGTGGGTCTCTCTACGCCTTATCAAACAACAGATGAATGTATTAGTTATAAATGACTTAAGTAATAGAAAGCCCGAATTAGAATGGCTCAAATAGGGATTATTTTTCTCATACGAAGCAGCCTAGAGGTGAACAGATACAGGTGCAGGCTTAAGTGACTCAAAATTTCCAAAGGGAAAATGGTGACACCGTCTCTTTTCTCGAGACAGCAAAAAGTCTTCCCAGAAGCCCCATTTCTGTTATGCTTCATGGTCCAGGACCGTGTCACCTAACCATTGCTAGCTGCAGGGATGGCTGGGGAAGGCAGGATTCAGCTCTCCTAGCTTCTCCAGTAAGGAGAAGTGAGGAAGCAGAGGGGAGGCGTGGATGGAAGCAAGGAGACAGAGATGACCGTGGGTGGGAGTGGAGGTGGTGAGAGTGGCAGGAGGAGGGAAAGACTTGGTAGGTAAAGCTGACCAGGCTCTTCTGACAGTGGGCACGGGGAAGTGTAAAAGAAGAGTCAAAGACGACCCACACGTTTGGGCCCGAACAGCTGAGACCATTTGCACTCACGGAGCTGGGAAGCTTGAAGGGAGATCTAGACCAGGAGGGAGCGCCACGTACCTGACCTGACAGAGCAAAGTTTCGTTTTGTGTTGTTTTGTTTTTCTTGGAGGGAGGACGCATTGTCCGTGGACACTGACCGTGTTCAGGATTCGACAGTGTGAGTCGGGACATTCTTATGTTCGTGACAGATGAGAAGCTGTTTGTAATACAAACTAAACCACCATTTTCTAACCTTTCAGACGACTCTTTCTGCCTTGGAAAGAGCCAAGGAAAAAGGCGTCTCCTGCTGGCCAAATGAGCTAGGAGTACAGCCGAGGGGCCCTCAGGAGAGTCATGGAACCCCAGAAGCTGGTGAATGTAGGATTTCTGCTGTGTTCCGTGAACTGCCTCTTGTTAGAGACTCTAGCTTCCCCCGCATCACCTTTATCTGCCTCTGAAACACAAGACGCAGCAGGATGGAAACCACGGCCAAGGGGTGTGCTTGCCGTGAGGATGAATCTTCCCATCACCTCCGGAAGACGTAAGATTCATGTCTCAGGTTAGGAAAAGCTGATCTTGCATTGAAAAATAATGTGCACAGGAAAGCAAACTATTGTGGTTTAGTTCAGTTTAGATCAATAAGCACTAACCCACCTATTGTTCCCCAAACCCTTTGCTGAATTGATGAGGTTTGGGGAGTGACAGTGGGGTTCGTGGGGTCCTGAACCGACGGCCAAGAAAGAATTCTTGAAGACGTCTTTGGTGCAAAACGGTGATTTTATTGAAGCACGGGGACAGAACCCATGAGAGGAAGAGCTGCCCCGGGACCATGAGGAGAGACTAGTTATATACTATGGGGTTGGGTGAGGTAAAGTCCAGGGGAAGTCTCCAGTGAGAGTTTCACACACTAAAGAAGACTCCCAGGATAGTGGAGGCCTAGCTATTGCCAAGGGAAGGTTGTTTTTCCCTCCAGCAAAGCGTCAGCCTTAACACAGTAGGGACTTCTGGAGAAAAGTTTTACCGGCCAGCCTCAAGTTATTTGCCAACGGGCTGCAGGTTACAAGGAAACTTGGTTCTATCTGCCATTTCCTTCTGCCTTTGTTTCCCCCATCACTATGGAGGGGTGATGGAGACTTAGGGCCTGCGGGACTATGATCTCTATCAGTTAACCATTTGTTTTTCCCTTTCCTTCGTTCTTGGGCAGCCAGGAGCGCCAGAGGAATATCACACATATCCCACCTGGTTGTGGGGGGTGCTGTTCGTGGCCTGTCAGCTTGCCTTATGTTCCCTCATCAGAATGACACGGATTAGGAGTTCACAGTTGGGCAGCCAAAGCCAGAGATGCCAACCTTCTATGAAATATGTCAGAGGCTACTTGAGGACAAAGGGAGCATTCAAGTTGCTTGGCGGGGAGGGGCTAGGGAAGACTTGCTTCCAAAGGCCAGCTTCAGACACGAACACATATACTGCTCAGATCTTTTCACGAAGTGCCCTCACGTACAAGGAGGCGAAGATGATGTTCCTCTGAGGGTACTTTTTAATTTTTTTTTTAATTTTTACTTATTTTTGAGAGAGAGAGAGAGTGGGGGAAGAGCAGAAAGAGAGGGACACACAGAATCTGAAGCAGGCTCCAGGTTCCGAGCTGGCAGCAAAGAGCCTGATGCGGGGCTCGAACTCACGAACCAGTTTGATCATGACCTGAGCCAAAGCGGAACGCTTCGTCGACTGAGCCACCCAGGCGCCCCATGGGATACCTTTTTTTTAATGTATGTTCCTTGGATATCTGAGAGGCACCACAGTAAAATCATTAAGTATATGGGCTCTGGGCAACCATAAGAGCATGATATCTGGGACAGCTATGTGAACTTGAACCAGGGTTCAAATCCCAGCGTTATCCCTTACTTGATCTCTCATCAGTGAATGTCTATGCTTTTTCTGCAGAAAATCACAGGTCCTGGCTGAGCAACTTCAGGAATTACTTGCAGGATCACATCAAGAACTCCACACCTCCAGCAGCCATTTTTGCTTTTCTGATCACCGCAACCATGATGGGGATCCTCTGTTGCCTCACGTAAGCTGCTCTGGGATGAAGAGAGGGAAGGGGAGCTTGAGGGAGAGGCAGGAACAATCAAGTTCCCCACCAGCCTGTACAACTATAATTAAGGGAAAGGTTTTTTTTTAATTTTTTTAATGTTTATTTATTTTCGAGAGAGAGAGAGAGAGAGAGAGACAGAGCACGAGTGGGGGAGGAGCAGAGAGAGAAGGAGACACAGAATCTGAAGCAGGCTCCAGGCTCTGAGCTGTCAGCACAGGCTCAAATTCACCAGCCGTAAGATCATGACCTAAGCTGAAGTCAGACACCCAGCCGACTGAGCCACCCCAGGCGCCCCTAATTAAGGGAAAGCTTTAAGGAAGGTAATTCTTGTGTCATCCAACCCACTCCATCCATTACCAATGACTTATAGGTGACACTGAATAACCTGTGTTTATAGCTGATCTTTTTTTTTTCTAACTTCATTAACTCCAAATGTCTTTCCCTTTGGTTTAGGAATTATACATGGAAAATATCTTATTACCTATGTGTTCAATTGCCTGAAACTCGGCCACAAAATTTATCTATGTAAATCATATGAAGTCAGAGAGATTCGTGAAATAGTTAACAAAATAAGCATAGCTAGGAAAACCTAAATTTTATTAATTGTCTGGTGGGTCAATGCTATGGTGGGAGACAGAGTCCAAGGCGGGGAACCTATGAAAACATGAGATGGGATTAAAAAGGCTTTGCCTGCTAAAGGACTGTTCAAAGTGCATAAACTAATAAAGTGACTGAGGGCAGAGATCGGGTTAAGGGTGTGGCGTCCCCGCCTAAAGCTCCTGATAATCTGAAAAGATCACACGATCAAGAACCCTATCTAGGAAACAACAACCTTGGATATGGTTACGGACACAGAACTGGAGCCAAACAGAAGTCAGCTAGGTTTTCGAGAGGCGCTTATTGCCAAAGAAACCATGAGCCAGAACTAAATGAGCTGTCTGTTGTTTGAGCCTTAAAATTGTATTTGGGCTTCTGACCTTGCATGAGAAGGACACAGGCTTCGGAGTTTCCCAGGGTGGCTCCCCGGCACTTGCTTCAGATGCAGCCACAATGACTAGTAGGGAGAGCCTCCCAGCAGGTGGGCAGTGGGCCCTGGAGCTTCTCCTGGAAAGCAGAACGGGCCTCATCGGCGTCTGCCCGGCAGGGTTCCGGCGCTACCGCTGAGCCAGAACTCTGTGTGGCGCCCATTATTCCTTTGCCAACGGGCATGTTCATGGTGATGAGACTCTTCCTGCTCCCTCATTGTATTTGGGTTGTGCGGATCAGGAGCAGATAACTTGTTTAACTTGATAAGTCGCTTAAACCAAGAAGAAAGAGCTGCACCCAGAATCGAGAGAACCAAGCTTCACCCAGGTACTCTGTACTTCGAGCTGGACACACTGATGAATGAGATTTTGGTCTTGGGGGAACATGGTTCCACAAATCAGGTGTTCTGGAAGCAGTGAGACAGGAATTGGGCGTGCAGGACATTATCAGGGATCAACACCTGTGGAGGGTAGGGGGCGGAAGAGAGGGGTCGAACTGCCTCGCGAGCCCAACGAAGCCTCAGGTGACCCCAACAGAGTCATCTCACATTAGCCCGATGTGGCCGATACTCTATAGAGGCTGTGTGTTGACAACTGTCTCAGCAGCCGGAGAAACAAGGCCGTTCTCAGGGGGGGAACCTGAGTGGCGTATTTCCGTGCGCACCACAGGGTGGGGGCATGGCACGTATGGAAGGGAAAATGAGATCGATTTCGGGTGGCCGGTAACACAGGCTGCGGAGGACGCCGGCAATGTGTTCACCAAGCACACAGAAAGGCTTCCCAAGCACAGAGAAAGGCTGCATTTCCCAAGTAAAGGAAGCCAGGACTCCACTCAAGGTGTATCTGATTGTCCACCTCTTGAAGTAGATGGCTCACCCTGAGGAGAAAACCCAGTAAGCCCTTGCTGGGAACAAGCAAATGGCTAGTGAAAGACACCAGTGAGGACAGTGAGGACAAGAGGGAAAGCAAGATCTAGCAAAACAAAACAAGACATTGATGAAAAAATATAAAAGGAGAGAGGGAAAACAGGATAAACAAAGCCAGCACCATTAAAGAGACTTAGTTGATTTAAAAAACCTTATTTAGGGGTGCCTGGGCGGCTCAAGCATCTGACTTAGGCTCAGATCATGAACTCACGGTTTGTGAGTTTGAGCCCCACGTCAGGCTGTGTGCTGAGTGTGGAGCCCGCTTAAGATTCTCTCCTCTCTCTCTCTCTCTCTCTCTCTCTCTCTCTCTCTCTGTCACAGGGCACCTTAGTGGCTCATTCCATTAAGTGTCTGGCTTCAGCTCAAGTCATGATCTCATGGTTCGTGAGTTCGAGCCCCGCATTTGGGCTCTGTGCTGACAGCTGAGAGCCTGGAGCCTGCTTTGGATTC
>NW_024420049.1:137540-147864 GCF_014898765.1 Herpailurus yagouaroundi | reverse complement strand
GCTCGGTGCTGACCGCTGAGAGCGTGGAGCCTGCTTTTGATTCTGTGTCTCCCTCTCTCTGTTCCTCCCCCACTCACGCTCTCTCTCTCTCTCTCTCTCTCTCTCGAAAATAAATAAATATTGCACTGTCTCTCTCTTTCTCTCAAAAATAAAGATGAAAAAAATTTTAATAAAAAATAAAATACTTTAGAGAAAGTAAGATTAAAGGAAAAAAACAATATATGCAGGGGACACATAATTAATTTCTTCGTAGAAGGCAAAGCAAAATAATACAACAGGAAAAGACACTCAAGGTATAATTTGTTTTCATGTTACAGAAATAAAGGAAGATTTGAGTCTATGATCATAAAGGGCACATGAAGCCCCAGGAATAGTAGAATCTCAACAACACTGATTTTTTAAAACTCTATTTCACCATAAGGATTGGAAAGAGTTTCTCTCTGCCTCTTTATCCTCTATACTCACCTATACACCACTAGCTGAAGCTGTAAAGAGGCTTAAACTAGATGCTTTGTTGCCTGAGGAAATCAGAGAACCGTGTATAAGGAAGTTTTTGTGATTGAGCCCTGGGCCTCGGGCTGCGTGCTGATAGCACAGAGCCTGCTTGAGATCCTCTCTCTCCCTCTCTCTCTGCCCCTCCCCCGCTCACGCTGGCTTGCTCTCTCCCTCTCTCCGTCTCAAGGAAATAAGCATAAAGAAGTTTAAAAACCTTACTAGATGTCCATTACCTGGTTAAAGAAACAACTTAAGGATAATCTCGTGGAATCATATTCAGGAAATATTATAGTGGAAAAAGCAGATTATGACAGAGGATATACAATTGAAACCAATTTGTTATTAAAATCTATATGTACAGGGGGAGAAAAGCTTCCAGGGATGTCACCAAAGTATCAGACATGGGTCACCTCCTTGTGCCGGCGAATGGGCGGCTGTGATTAGTTTCCTATTGCAGCTGCTACTGATTTTCACGTTTCTTTTCATCTAACTGCACTTCCCGGGCTTTTCCACAACAAATTGTATTGCTTGATTAGTAAGGTTTTTAAACTTTTTTATGCTTATTTCTTTGAGAGGGAGAGAGGGAGAGAGCAAGCCAGCGTGAGTGGGGGAGGGGCAGAGAGAGAGGGAGAGAGAGGATCTCAAGCAGGCTCCATGTTGTCAGCACACAGCCCGATGCCCAGGGCTCAATCACAAAAACCGTGAGATCACGACCGACCGGAGCCGAAATCAAGAGTCCGACACTCAACCGACGGAGCCACCCAGGCACCTGTGATTAGTAAGCTTTTTTTCAAATGTTTATTTTTGAGAGAGAGAGAAAGCAACAGTACTGGAGCAGGGGGAGAGGGCAGGGAGAGAGAGAATCTCAAGCAGGCTCCACAGTGACATCACAGAGTCCCGGTGCAGGTCTTGAACACATGAACCATAAGATCGTGGCCGAAGCAGAAATCAAAAGTCGGATGCTTAACTGACTGAGCCACCCAGGCGCCCCTGATTAGTAAGTTTTTTAAAAGATACTTTAACAACAAAAGAAGATGGGTGCCTGGCCGGCTCAGTCATTAGAGCATGCAAGTCTTTGTTTTGGGTTGGTGAATTCCAGCCCCACCTTGGCAATAGAGATGACTCAAAAAGAAAATTTTTATTGTGTTATTATCATTATTTTTTTTTTAAAGAGAGACATAACAAGCAGGGGACAGGGGGACAGGGGCAGAGGGAGAAAGATAATCTTTTTTTTTAATGTTTTATTTTTAGTTTTGAGAAAGAGAGAAACAGAGCACATGTGGGGGAGGGCAGAGAGACGGAGACACAGAGCCCGAAGTAGGCTCCAGGCTCCGAGCTGTCATCACAGAGCCCCATGCGGGGCTCGAACTCACGAGCCGTGACATCATGACCTGAGCCGCAGTCAGACGCTTAACCAACTGAGCCACCCAGGTGCCTCAAATAAAACCTTTTTTTAATTTTTTTTTTTTGAAAGAGAGAGAGTGTGTGTACGTGCCATGAGCAGCAAAGGATCAGAAAGAGAGAATCCCAAACAGGTTCTAGGCTCTGAGCTGTCAGCCCACAGCCCGACATGGGGCTCAAACTCAGAAACTGTGAGATCATGACCAGAACCGAAGTTGGACACTTAACTGACTGAGCCACCCTGGGACCCCATGACAAAGAGAGAGAGTCTTAAGCAGGCTCCACACTCAGCCCAGAGCCTGACGTGAGGCTCGACCCCATGACCCTGGGATCATGACCTAAGCCAAAATCAAGAGTTGGACACTCAACCGACTGAGCCCCCAGACTCCCTCAGAACACAATCTTTTAAAAAAAGAACCAGAGGTGGAACCTCTGTTCTGTTTCTACTTTTTGAGTGAAAATGATTTCCCAGTGGAAATTCGTGCATACATACATCCAAAAGAAGAAAAGCCACGTGACCATACTTGTACATCTACCTCCAACCTCAACTACACAATTCATCAAAGCATTTTGTCTGAATGAAATCGTGTGGTTCATATTAAAAGAAGGCTTTGTCTAAAATCATATCCCCGGGGGGTGTCCAGCAGCTTAGTCGGTTGAGCCTCCAACTCTTGGTTTGGGCTCAGGTCATGACCTCGAGGTTTGTAAGTTTGAGCCCCACATCGGGCTCTGTGCTGACAGGGTGAAGCCTACTTGGGATTCTCTCTGTCTCTCCTTCTCTCTCTACCCTTTCCCCGCTCTCTCTCTCTCTCTCTCTCTCTCAAAATAAATAAATAAAAACTTTAAAAATCATATTTTGGAAAAGGTAATGTAATTACAAAGTAACTCTGTGCAGACCGGGAATTCAAACCTCGTTCATCAGTTTCTCTTCTTTTCCCAGTATTCTTGTAGGTGAACCAGTCCAATGAAGCACTAGAAAGTTCAGTTGGACAACTGTGGTGTTTGGCTTGCCGGATTCCGAGGGAGTGCAGAGTGCGCTATTTGCTTACAGTAAGGAGGCACCTGTTGGTTAAAATTAAATTGTCTTCCATGTTTACCTTTGCCTTCAGTTTCTCCTTTAAAACATGCGATTGAAAAATGGGAATAGCCTTATTGCCGTTTTGATTATAAAAGTAATACATATTTTATCACAAAGAAAATTTCCTAAAATAAGAAGAAAAAGTACCCGGAATGCCAGTGACCCAGAAATAAATATTGTTAACATCTTGGCACATCTCCTTTCAAACTTTTTTCTATGCTTGTATTACCAGTTTTCCAAAATCTTTTATTTTATTATTTTCTTAACGTTTATTATTTATTTTTGAGAGAGACAGAGAGACAGATTGCCAGAGGGGAGGGGCAGAGAGAGAGAGGGAGACACAGAGTCTGAAGCAGGCTCCAGGCTCTGAGCTGTCAGCACAGAGCCCGATGCAGGGCTCGAACTCATGGACCGCGAGATCATGACCTGAGCCGAAGCCGGACGCCCAACCGACTGAGCCACCCAGCCCTCCCCGCCCTTTTTTTTTTTAAAGAAGGATATCCATCATGTCACACAATTTAAGTTTATTTATTTATTTTTGAGAGAAAGCAAGCAGAGGAGGGGCAGAAAGAGAGAGGGAGAGAATCCGAAGCAGGCTCTGTACTGTCAGCACAGAGCCCGACACGGGACTGTAACCCACGTATACAGTGAGATCATGACCTGAGCTGAAACCAAGAGCCAGAGACATTTAGCCGACTGAGCCACTCGGGCACCCCTCCCAAAATCTTTCCTGTGAAACAACAGTTCTGTTTTAATAAATGTTAGGAGCTAGGAGGGCTCAATCAATGGCCAACGAAGTTTGAGAGGTGCCAGATTAAACATATTTAAGTATGCTTTTTTAAGATTTTATTTTGAAGCAATCTCTGCAGCCAACATGAGGCTCAAACTGACAACCCCGAGATCAAGAGTGACGCACTCCACCGACTGAGCCAGCCAGGTACCCGTAAGAGTGTTTCTTTGCTCCAGCACTTCCAGAGGCCTTTTGAAAGGCTAACATGACTCTCCACCAGAGGGTATGATGTGCGGTATTTCCCAAACAAATTTGAACATGGGATTTGTTTTTATGGATTGATCTGCACTCTTTGAGAAATGGATGCGTGTGCACACAGTCACAACCTGGTTTTTTTCACATAGTGTCGGTAAATATATGTCTACACAATTTTAAGTGTCGCATAGTACTCCTTGCCATGGATATGACATAAGTCATGTAACCATTTAGGGTGTTTCTACTTGTTTACTATTGTAATATATATTATAATATGATACTATTATAAATGTAATGCTGGTAATAGTTGTACAAATTATTAATTTGCTTTTCCCCTTTGCTGTTCTGAGTTTGAAATCATTCATTCGGTGGATACTTACTGAACACATACTGTGACTCAGGCACTGTTCTGGGCAGGTAACAAAACAGACACTAATCCCAGCTCTTGTGGAGCCCTGTGCTGGTGGAGGGATCCAGATCACTCCGACAAATTGGTGAACCTCCAACAAGACGTGTTCCAGGCACAAGGCGCAAGAGGGTACACATGCTGAGTCAAGAGTACCCCCTCTGCATTCGAAAGCAGCAAAGAAACCAGAGCAAGTGAGGGCAAAGTAGGTCCTTGTGGGCCGTTGGAAGGATCCTGGGGTGATAGGGGAGCCAACAGAAGGTTTGGAGCAGAGAAGGGATATAATTTGATAGACGTTTTATAGCGTCATGTCAGCTGCCATGTTGAGAATATAGGGGGCCAAAGACAGGAGCAGGGAGACCAGTCAGGTGAGAGATGACTTCACTTGGACCCGGGTGGGGAGCAGCGGAGTTGCGCAAAGTGTCAGATGCTGGAGAGGTCGCGAGGGGAGAATCGGGCAGGATTTGATTCCAAGTCAAATGACGTGCGGGAGAGAGGGAGGCTCCCACGGGGCCTCCCAGGCTTCTGACCCCAGCGAGTGAAGGGAAACCTGCTGCAAGTTAGGAATTTCCCGCACGAAAAGAAAGACTGAAGTGGTATTTGACTTGATACTGAGGTGAGATCTAGGGAGCCGTCAGCCACAGGCCACCCCGCAGGCCAAGGTGAGCTCGGTTACAGAGGCTGCTGATGAAACCAAAAGGCTGTGCTAGAGGCTAACAGGGGACCAGAGGGCCAAGTGAACAGATTTGGCGTTCCCCTCCCCGTTGGCCCCTCCTCGCCCCCAGGGCAAGCCCTGTCCTGTCTTCTAATCCCACAGCCTCACCTGCTTTCAAACTGTATGTCCTCTTCAGGGGGTTTCTCTGTTTACTTGCTTTATGTTCTGAGATTCTGCCACGTCGATGCTTATAGACGTGACTAAGATTTGCACCCGTCCTGTCGAATGGCCTATTGCCTGAGAAGAGCTGGACTCCCTTAGCCCATCAACTGTAGAAGGACATTTCTACTGTTTCTGGGGTTCGTTTTCTCTTCTCGACAAAGCTTCTAGAAGAGCATGTCTCATAGTGCGCATGGACAAGAGTGTCTCTACGGAATACAGCCTGTGATTGACTTGCTGGGTCAAAGGGTAAGTGCATGCTGCATCATCAATGCCAGCTTCCCAGAGTGATTGCACGGATTTACACTTCCTGCCAGCGTTAGTGGGAGTATAATGTTCCCATGATCCCACATGCTTCAGCACATGGAATATCAGGAGTCTTCTACCCGGGTAGATGAGAGGTTGGATCATCTTGTGCTCTTACCCTGCATTTCCCTGATAACCGCTGAGGCCGAAGCCCTTTCCCTGTCTTTATGGATCATTCGTCTTTCTCTCATATGAAATTCCTGTTAGTGAATTTTGCCCACTTTTCTCATTTGTAGTGTTGTTTTCCCATCTGTAGGAATTCTTGATATATTCTGTATACCATTGTTTTGAATGTGATTGAAGTGAAAATGCCTTCTCCCAGCTAGAAGATTCGATTTTCACTCTTGCTAGGATGCATTTTCAAGAGGATGTATTTGCTTGAAGGTAGACAAATTCGCCCATCGCTTTCTTCTAAGAAATCCTTTTCTATCCCCATGTCATAAAGGAAGTCTCCTGCATTCCAAAAGTTTTGCACGTTTGCCTTTCACATTTAAGTCCTTAAACTACTCCAATTAATTTTCGTAGGGTGTGAGACCGAGTTCAATTTTATTTTCTTACTATTGTGAGAAGCTATACTTCTCCACTCTTGAACCTTGACCTGAATTTCGGTGCCTAAAGGCAGTTCTCGGAATTGAGAGAAGCAGATACCTGCAATAAATTCCAAGAAGCAATAAATTCCAAGGAGCAGACCCAGATTCTGAGCACTGAGCACCCCTGAACCGGGACCGGCCGCCCAGGAAAGCCTGTGAGGCCGGCTTTTCTCTGAGTCAGCTGACTCGGTCGGGGGTACTTTTCCACCCTGAGCCTCCATCAAAACTCTAACTAAATTTTGCTGGAGGAGTCACCCTCTCTGAAGTTCTTCTGACTGCGGTATTTTGGATAAAGTGTTAGTTTTCACGTCTAACAAGTCGCAGTTTTCATTCTGATAATAGGCGTCCCCGATATGCCCAGTACTACCTAGTGCTAGTCTGCACTTTCCCTACGGCTCTACCTGTTAGGGTCTTGGAACTGCATTGGATCTATAGGCCGACGGAACCTTCCAAACCGTGAATAGGACTCAGCTCTCCATTTTGTAGCTCTTCTTTAATGGATTCCAATAGACTCTTGTAATCCTGGCTACACGATATACAGTTACATTTATTCCTAGGTATTTTTCATTTTACATGTCACACTGAATGGCAGCTCTTAAAATTATATTTTCTTTTTTGAATGTTTATTTATTTAGAGAGAGAGGGGAAATAGGGAGCAGGTGGGAGAAGGGTCGAGAGAAGGAGAGAGAGAATCCTAAGCAGGCTCCGCGCTGTCAGCGCAGAGCCCGACGCGGGGCAAATTATATTTTCTGTGTGTTGTTGGTGTATAGAAGTGTGATTGATTTCTGTGTAATGACTGTAGCCAGCAACCTTACTAATACCACTTATTAATTTTAATAATTTATTGATAGATTTTTAAATATTTTACAAAGACAATAAAATATCTGCAGACGGTGACAATTTTGTTTCTTCTTTTCCAATCTTTATAGCTTTTATACTTTTATTTTTACCTGACTCTGCTGGATATGACTTGCAATACAAAATCTTAAAGGAAACGCATTTAGCTTTTTACCACTAAGTATATTTCTTGTAGATTTTTTACCAATAACTTTTTTTAATGGAAGATTTTTTAAATGGCTATTTTATTTATATTGCGAGGCAGAGAGAGAGGGAGAGAGCTCAAGTAGGGGAGGGGCAGAGAGAACCCCAAGCAGGCTAGGGGAACCATGAAATCATGACCTGAGCTGAAATCAAGAGTCAGACACTTAACCGACTGAGCCACTCACGTGCCTTACAAATAACTTTTAAAGATCAGGTTAAGGATGCTCCCATCTATGCCTAGTTTGTTAAAAGTTTGTTTTTTACTACCAAGAATAGATGTTGACTTCAATTGAATATTTTTCATCTACTGAGATAGATAATAGGATTTTCCCATTAATATGTTAACATGGTAAATTTGGGTTAATACATTTTCTTTTTCTTTTTTTTCTTGATTAATACATTTTCTACCATTAAGCTAATCTTGAATTCAAATACTGAAGGTTTGGGACCAATTTGGTTATGTGCAGTTTCTGCCAGATCGCACCCCCTGGGGCCTTTTCTTGTTTGTGTGCAGTGATTTTTTGTATTTTACTGTGAGCTGCAGGGGCAAACTGTACTGACAAATTCTCAAGGGAGAATTTTTGTTTAGCCTCTTGTGGTAGGCACAATTAGTAGTCCTGCAGAAAATAGATTAGTGGTCGCCAAGGGCCAAGGACCAGGGGGCTGGGGAGTGACTGCTAATGGGGCTGAGGCTTCCTTTGAGCGTGATGAAAATGTTCTGGAATGAGAGAGTGGTGATGGTTCTACTAAAAAACACTGACTTGTTCACTTTGAATGGGTGAATTTTATCCCATCTTGGGCTAGTCCTCAGAGGAGGCCTGCTTCATGGGAAGGTGGGGAAAAGGAAGCCTGGTTTGGCTCAGAAGAAGTGAGGCCATGTGTACTGTGGTTTCTCTACCCAGACGAACGAGGCAACTCTAGTTCTGAATATATTCTCTGTGCATAAAGGAAGGTCTGGACGGTTCCAGAGCAAACTGGGGAGGGTTGCTCCCTCTGGAGAGTGGGAATTGATGAAGGGTGAGTGCAACTGCTGGCTAAGAGGTCGGACGCATGTCCAATTGTAAGACAGCGCTTTCCTCACTAGTGGTACCAGTTTTGACTCCCAGCAGCAATGTTCAAGAACTCACATGGACTCATATCCGCTCTAACACTTGATATGGTAAGACTTTCTCAATTTTGATAACTGAGTGGGCATACAGTGAAGTCTTGACTTGCATCTATCTCCCTGGTCACTAACGAACTTGAACATCTGTTTGTGTGTTTATTGATCATATGTATTTCTCCATATGTGAGATGTTTATTTCCTGTTTTTTACCCATTTGTCTACTGGATTATTTTACTCTTTTAAAGACTTTATTTTTTTTTTTTCAACGTTTATTTATTTTTGGGACAGAGAGAGACAGAGCATGAACGGGGGAGGGGCAGAGAGAGAGAGGGAGACACAGAATCGGAAACAGGCTCCAGACTCTGAGCCATCAGCCCAGAGCCCGACGCGGGGCTCGAACTCACGGACCGCGAGATTGTGACCTGGCTGAAGTCGGACGCTTAACCGACTGCGCCACCCAGGCGCCCCGTTAAAGACTTTATTTTTAAGTAATCTCTACCCCCAACGTGGGGCTGAATCTCACAATCCCAAGATCAAGAGTCACGTGCTCTACTGACTGAGCCAGCCAGGTGCCCCTCTACTGCCTTTTTAAATACTGTTAATTTATAGTCCTTTATGTATTTATAACAGGAACTGTTTGTCATTTGCCTATACTCAAAATACTTTCTCTCAATGCACATGTTGTCTTTTTTGCTTTTTGGTTTGTTTTTTGACACGTAAAAGTTCTTACTGTTAACAAAGTCAAACTTATCAGCGTTCTGTTTTATAGTCAGTCGTTTGTCCGCATTGTTTAAGAAATCTTTTCCTATCTCCCAAGGTAAGAGTTCTTTGCTGATGTTTTGTTTCAAGAGCTTTTTGACATTTAAGCGTGTTTTTGACATTTAAATTCTTAATCCATCTGGAATAGATTGTTTTTGCAGGAAGAAGGCTCTAATTTTATCTCTTTCAATATAAATAACCATTTTCCAGCTACAGTTAATGAAAGTCTTTCTTGAGTTACCTAACACGCCAAGTGCATCGTATACCACAGTTGTACACGTGCAGGGTGTGTCTGCGTTCTGTAATGTATTGCGTTGCTCAGTTAGTATATCCCTGCACAAGTATCATACCCTTAATTTCGATAGCACCCTCTTTCCTTGTCCGTCTCTGTCTCTGTGTCTCTCAGCTTTCTATACTTCCTTTAGGGTAATCTTGGGGAAGGGAGCCATCAATCATGTGATCTCAGCCTCTTAACAGAGAAAACTGCGTGATGTCCGAAGTCTTCCGTTGGACTTTCTCCTCGTGGCTATATGGTACTGGAAGGTCCGCATAAGATTATATAGAGCGATGAACTGCTTATAATAGTGTGAGGTTACTAGCCTCGGGAAAAGGGGACCAGGTTTGGGTCAGGTAAAGGTATCTATGGATGTAGACAGCCCTGAGCCCTGTAAGCCCAGTCAATGTTTTGTTCAGAAACCCTTCCATGATTTAGACTGCTGCTTTAACGCCACCAAAGCATTAGGATGCTAAGGAATCCTGTTCTAGGATTCCTAAGGAATGTCGGTTCCCTTTACTTCCACTGATCCCTCAAAATTTTTGTGGCATTAAGAGTAGAAGATGTGGCGTAAGACAAGTAAAAACAGTTTGCTGTTCGGGGCAATCAGGCCTCCCATCACCGAACTGCAGCCAGCAATGTAAATGACAGGGTACCGGCAGCCCAGGAGCCTTAAAGGCATTTTCGCAACGCGCTGGGCCCGCAGAGATTTCTGGGTAGAGCCCGGAGTCGGAGCGACGGCTTCCTTCCAGTCCCCACCGATCCGGCCAGGGCTGTGGGCGGAGCCGGTGGGCCCTCCGCCGCGAGGGCGCGGTCTGCTGGGTTCCTCACGGCCCCTCTGGGTTCAGCCTCGAGGTTGGCCGGGGGCGGGGCCAGGTCAGGGGCGGGGCGGCGCTCCGTCCCCGCCCTTCCAGCGCGCCGCCCGCGGGGAGGTGACGGGGCCGCGCCGCCTCCGCCGCCTCCGCCGCCCCGCAGGCCTCGGCGCTCGCACTCCCGGCTCTGCCCGCCTC
>NW_024420049.1:116601-137140 GCF_014898765.1 Herpailurus yagouaroundi | reverse complement strand
ACAGCGCTGGTTAAGGTCAAGGCAAACTTCCCCGTGGACGGAAGTCAGGGTGACAGAAAGACTTTGGGGAACAGATCCAAGAAGAGTGGGTCCGCCTGCGTGTTGAGCTGCTCGCGTGTCTGGGTCCGCAGAGAAGGTTGTAAAACCCAACTCTGCCTCTAAAGCGCTCACTCACCGTCCCTCCGCATTCGCGCACGGCCCCTGGGGCTGCGGTGCAGACGGGGTGGCCCGTGTGCGTGTTCGGGTGGACAAGGGATCCACGGGTGGCTGACGTCATTGTGCCCTCCGGATTCCTGGGATGGGTGGTAAAGAGCCGTTATCCTCTACCCTCAAAGATGCCCAGAAGAGGTTGATGGTTTCCGTGTTATCTGTCATATAGTTCCGAGTGTGGGTTTCACCCACCAAAAGGAGGTCCTCTCGGGCGGAGGTGCAGCCAGCAGAATGCTCGCTCACTCATCCGGAGGCTGCGGCTGGCTCGCAGTTGGAGCCATCACCCCGAAGATAGGCCCGGCGACCCCGCACCTAGCCTGGCCTGCTGCACGGACTGGGGGTCAGGTACCACGAGTGAATGTGCAGAGAGAGCGAGCGAGAGCGTGAGCCAGAGCCAGGCAGCAGCTGTGTTTCTGCCCTGACCCAGCCTGAAGTCAGCGTGAATCTCTGTTCTCCACAGCAAGATTTTTCAGGGCAGGGCTATTTCATGCTCACGGTTTTTATTTTAAATGCCTGATAAATAGGTCCTCAGAAATGTTTGCTGAATTAATAAACGACTGAAGAGGTGGACGTTAGAGATTTAGCATAACCTTCCACTTCCACAGATGATGATACTGGAGGTTCACAAGGTAAAGCAAACAGGAGAGCCGTGACTCCGGACTGGAAGCTCCAGGAAACAGTTGATAAGCATCAGTGCCATGTTCACACCTGTCTGTTGTTTCCAGTCATGATGGCAATATTCTAGGCTTCAGTGAGTGCTAGAATGACCCGGTGGGGGAGACACTATTGTTCTTCAAATGGCAACACAAAATTGGACTTGCCGTTCTCTAGTAGAATATGCACGAAGAGGGAATCGGGGTCTAAAACTACCTGGCTCCCCGTAGGCTTGGATGTGTGATTTTGATTCTCCTCTATAATTGGTTCACTTGGCTGAGCCTTGACTTTTTAATAAAAATCTCCTTATTAAATTTACTCTTGGCAGCTGTGTTGAAGTATAATTAGCCTACATGTAATTCATAAATGCATTTGGTCTGTTCAGTAAGATTTAACAAATGCCTATGATCATGTAACCATCACCAAAATCCTGACATAGAACCCTTTCATTTCTCCAGAAAGTTCCCTGGTGATCCTTTACAGTCTTATAAATGGAATCCAACTGTATCAGGCTCCTGTCACCGAGCCCAACAAGAGCCCCGTATATAACGAAGTGACCCGACTTTGTGTAAACCTCTGTGCTCCTTACGTGCAGGCTTGAGAGATTGCGTGGCTCTTTGAAACAAGGCCCCGTCACTACAAGAGTTATGTTGTGGCGCACCCTTTGAGTAAACAGTTTCTGTGGAGCTGGCAGTTGGTCCCAAAGTACTGCGTATGGGCCTACTGGGTAGCCACTGTGTTTTGGTGTTGTTAAAGGATTTGAAGAAGATGACAGAAGAAACTTGCTAGCTTGCTGAATGGAGTAGCAGCCATATCTGGCAAGGTGTGGACATTGGAGGGAGAATCTCCAATGGTTTCTTCAGGTTCACCTTTCCTCGGGGCTCTACCGTTCACTTGCTGTGTATCCCTGGGCAAGCTGCCGCAGCTGTCTGTGCCTTAGGTTTCTCCTCTGTCAGACACACCTGTGTGGAGGGTTGTGGAGGCAGTGACCTGACGTGATGCGTGTCGAGCGCTTAGAACCGCACAGGGGCATCCTATATGTCCCTAAGAACCGCCTGTCCGGTAGCAGTCAGCACGGCCCCATACTGGTAAGAAGTACGAAAACCTGGGAAGGACTTGTGGGCTGTAACAGAATGCTCAAAATGATGTTGCTGAAGGCCTCGTTTACGGAGAGTGCTTTCTGTAAAAGTTCTCAAGACTCAAAACCTGAAGTTGCACTTCTGATCATAGGCCACATTTAATATTGAAAAAGTCTTGCCAAAAAATAATTTTGCAATAGGTTTGAACGATGGCCTGTCTCCCATATTGAAGTACATCTCTTTCCTTGGAGAAACTCATAAGCTACCTCTGGCCTTATTCTTTACAGCAGGGCTCATTAGTGATTGTAAATTTGCTCACAGAATTCCTCTTCCATCCTGCTAAAAACAACACTTTTCCCATGAAGTAGTATGCCGAAAATCCCTCAACATTCGCTTGGGCGTCTCCCGTGATGAAAAATGACCTAACATAGGTCAGGCTACGGGTGAGCTTCCACTAAGATCTATTCTTTTTAATGTTTATTTATTTTTGAGAGAAAGCACGCAAGCAGAGGGGGAGCAGAGACAGAGGGGGGGCAGAGGATGCAAAGTGGGCTCTGCGCGCTGATAGCACAGAGCCCGACACAGGGCTTGAACTCATGAGCCGTGAGACCATGTCCTGAGCCGAAGCCGGATGCCCCTAAAATCTGTCGATTCTTAGGCAGCAGATGCATTAGTCCACACTGGTCGTCCTTGGCTATGATGTAGTCTTGTTGATCGCCTACTGTGTGTGGACCTGGTTCTGGGGCTGAGGAGTCAACGATGAAGGCCACAGAGGCAGGCAGGTGTAGGGCACTGCGAAGCTGCCAGACCTTGAGTCTTGGGGTATCTAGGATGTAATTGGTGAACAGCGCTCCAGGCGGGCGGGAACTGCTTGTGTGAAGCCATTGAGGTTCTTGTTGAGTAACACTTTGAGTCTGATCATTCTCTGTCGTGAAAAGTAATACACCCCCCTACTTGTGACAATCAAAAAATGTCTTGATACACTGTGAAATGTCCCCTGGGGAAAGGGAAACAAAATCAGTTGAAATTTCACGGATGCAGAGATTTTATCCGTAAGTAGTGAATTGCTCATACCTCCTAAAAAAGGAGGACCCTGGGGGTGGAGCGTAAGAAGGCAGGAGTGAGCACATCTCCAGCAGCGGCTGGGGGGAGGGGAAGTCACCCCAGGGTGGGGAACAGGAAGAAAAACTCTGAATTAGGGAACCAGAGTACAACTTTCATAATATGGAAGTTTCTCTTCTGATTGTTCACTTTTTCCTTTTCCTTTATATAAAGAAATATACATGAACCAAAAACATATGTAGGTCTTTGCTCAAAAGTCACCCTCCTTGCAAGGGAAGAAGCCTTTGCCTCTATACACAGTACACTGGGTAGATAAAGCACACTGGAAAAGGATCTTTAGACACTTGGCCTTTGGATTGATTGATGTATGTGTTCTCGAATGATTTAGTGCCTGAGAAACAGTGTCCCTAGTTAATGCCTGATTTTTAAGATAGTACTTGGCCAGAAACTCCTGGCTCTAGGCCTTTCTCTCCCCAGTTCTTCTCCAGCTCTTGTCATTTGTGGTAAAAGTGCTGATTTCTGTCTAATACTTTACAGCACTCTTGATTTTCTCAGTTTCTCTCTTTTTTTTTAAATTTTTACAAAACGTTTATTTTTGTGAGAGACAGAGCATGAGCAGGTGAAGGGCAGAGAGAGAGGGAGACACAGGATCTGAAGCAGTCTCCAGGCTCTTTTTAAGTTTATTTATTTATTTTGAGAGATGGAGAAAGTGTGGGTGGGGGAGGGAGGGAGGGAGGGAGGGAGGGAGGGAGGGAGAGAGAGAGAGAGAGAGAGAGAGAGAGAGAGAGAGAGAATCCCAAGCAGTCTCTGCGCCGTTGGTGCAGAGTCCGATGCAGGGTTCGAACTCAAGAACCTGTGAGTTCATGACCTGGACTGAAACCAAGAGTTGGACGCTTAACTGACTGAGCCACCCAGAGGCCCGTCCTGTTTGTTTTTCTGCCCCAAATTGGAAGCGGATCCTGCCCAGGCTGGAGTGGGTGTTTGCACACACCCCCCCCCCCCCCCACCATAGTCTGCCCTCTGGTGATGGCTTGCCTTCTTCGCCTGGCCTTCTAAGTCTCCATGTGAAAGCAGTTGGCAAAGAGCCTAACAGTAGGCTGAACAAATGTTTGTCCTCTCCTACGTTCAGTGTCACTCTTAATCCGATTGTTTGGATGAAAAACTTTAGTTGTCCCAGTTTTATTGCCCCGCCCCCCACACTGGCCACCCCCCGACCGCCACCCCCGCCAAGTGCCAAGTTTGTTTTTCATCTCTTTTTAAATCCCAGCTTCCTTTGACCAGCTGCCTGTGCCCTTTGAACCCTGCTGCAGATGTTTCCTCCGAAGGGGCTTTCAGAGCAGCGGGGCGTTAGCACTCCCACAGTTTGGATAATGAAAGGCCAAAAGGCTGCAGAGCAAAGGCCAGACATGGAGCCGTGGGTGGGTGTTTATGCCCCAATTTCTCCAGAATCCGAGCGGTCGAGCAGTCGTCTTTAACCGGAGCCGCTCCCACCGTGCCCATCCTAGCCCTGGGGCCTCCCATGTGCACAAGAGAGGAGGGTGGTGATTTTTAAGGTTGAAGTGAACCCTGCAAAATGGAATGTAGCACGTTTGACTTTAGTATTTGTTCAACGTGACTCGTGTCACCTAGCAATCGCATGGTGGTGGTGACGGGGGGGTAGTAGTGGCCCAAAAAACAGCAGCACGTGCCTTGGGAGTGATTCATGTCATCAGTGAGTGTTGAGCAAGCTCCCTAAATTAGAGCCAGGCAGAGTTCTAGGTGCCCGGGACCCAAGAGTGAGTAAAATGAACACCCCTGCCTGTGTGGTACTTGTCTTGCAGCTTGAGGAGACAAAATAAACAGAAGGGACAGACAAATCTCTGTCTCAAAGTGGAATGTATTACCAGCTGTGGAAACAAGAAACGTTGGAGCAAATCAGGGACCAGGACACAAGCCTGCTCCGTGGCAGACGAGTGGATGACCCGGTGGGACAGGACCGCAATTTCATCGGTCAGTCTTAGGCACGTCCATTACCCTGAGGCGAAGGCAGCCTCCTTCCCTTTCTCCTGAGTTCAGTCTGGGCCAGTTGTGTAGCAGGAGGACTGCAACGCGGCCTCATCGGGCGGAACTTCTGTCTGAGTCCTGGTTCCTCTGTCTTTGCGTCCCACTGAAGAGCAGACCGCTCCTTGGTCTGCCCCTAGGACTTCCTGTCGTCTTCCCCTTCATCCCCCATAGATGCCATCCTCCTCACCATTCAGAAAGCCTTGGTGAAGCTCCATTTCAAAACTTGGTGAAGCTAGTTTTGAACAAAGTTGAAACCTTGTTTTGAGTCCTTTGAGCACATACAGTCTAAGACCATCTTAAACTTGATGGAGGAAATCTTTCCATTTATCATTTATGTTGGATACATGAATGAATGAATGAATGAATGAATGAACGAACGACTTGTCCTTATAGTCATGAGCTGCCAAGGGCAGAGACCATGACTTAAGCATGTGGAGATCTGTACTTCATGGGGTCTCAGCCTCGCAGATTGAATTAAGAAGTCACCTTCACTCTGTGCGTGTGCGTGTGCATGTACAGACGTCAAATGTAAGTGTCTGTCCGTGTGTTGTTGCTCCTACAGTTGTCATGAGGAGACAGACATGAGGGCCGGTCAGAGGAATTTGCGACATGAGGTTGAGGAGTAGTGTAGGGAACTTCCAAGGAAGACAGGCCCCGGGGAGTGTAGCGTGCGTCTCAGAAGGACAGGGCTGCTCAGTGACAAGTCTGTGGTGGGGAACATCGCACTTTGCTTTTAGAAGCCTTACTGTTGCAAGTTGGTTCTTTAGTTAGCACGTTCGACATTTCCGTTTATCTTCGTCATCGTTTGCAACTTCTGGGCGAGTGCGAGAGTGACTCTTAGTCATCTCGAAGAACATCTTGATGGATAAGCACATTTGAAAGACCAACCTTTGGGATGGCAGCTCTTGGACTTTTCTGACTGGAATGTGTTCTGCCTCTGGTAAGCTCTGCTGAGTCCTTAACTTAAAGGCTGACGCGTTCAAAAACGATCTTTGTAATATAGCTGAATAAGAACAACATGAGGTGAGTGCCAGTTTATCTGCCTGTTCTAGGTACACGACCGTGTAGGCTTCTTCCCCTTTCAAAGGTCAGTTTGTGTTCTCTGGACTAAGACTTTCTAATCTGTTGTCGCTTAGAGCGTTCTGCAGGGGCCGTGGAGTCTGGAAACCAAGGTGAATCATCGTAAGCAGTTTATTGGTGTTACATTACAGCACACAATAAAAGAACACGATCCGTGTTTCCTGACTTTATGGCCACCTGTAAACCACTGTGCTTAGCAACGCGCATAAACGGTAGCTGCTGATAAACCCGTGGAATGATTGCCTGAGTTTAGTTTTCAGCCCCATGGGTAATAGTGGTCAAAAATCAATAAATGAGGGTCAAGGAAAGTCCTGGGTTCTATTTTGGACTCGGAGGCCCGACATGCGAGATTGCAGCCTGTCGTGTTTTCACCGTGGCCGTGGTCAGAGGGCCTTCGGTTCCTCACCCCCCACATCCCTCCTGTAACATGCAGGGTGAAAATGTACAGACAGCGCCGGCGATTAATTTGTGAAAGGGATTCTTCCTTCCAACTTGGCACTGCTTCGCCTCTGATTTGCTGAATCCACCTACTTGAAATATTTAATGCCTCACCCTGTTGTGTGGACTGTGGCAGCAGCTGTTCAGCTTTGAAGAGGCTTAACCACACCGTCCCAGGTCACCACGGGCTGTGCTTTGGGGACCTGTTTGATCACCGTGTATCGTGGCCTCTGACTTTCCTGTCCCAGAACACGAATGGGGATCTGAAGACCAATCGTGTACGCTGCATACTTGTCAAGGACCTGTCACCGGTACCCATTCTTCGGTACCAGGCTTTCTCAGAGTTCTTTGGTTGCAGATGGGCGCTGCTTGCCCGCCACTTTGCTACTTATTTTATCCAAAGAAGTTCAGTTCTATCTACTGGGAGTTCAGTCGTAGTACAGTATGAAAACCACACAGTTGACATCGGTACGACGTATGTGTGTAGTTGTGTCCTATTTTGTCATGTGTGCATGTGTATAACCACCGCCTCCACCATCAAGGTGCAGAACCGCTCTGTCACCACATTGCTCCTCATTCTTACTGTCGCCCTGACCTTGGCAGCCACTGATCTGTTCTCCATCTCTGTAATTTTTCATCTCAAAAATGTTATTTAGAGCTCCTGGGTGGCTCAGTCATTAAGCATCTGACTTTAGCTTAGGTTGTGATCTCATGGTTCATGAGTTCAAGCCCTGCTTCCAGTGAGCATGTGCCCTGCTTCCGGTGAGCCCCGCTTCTCTCCCTCTCCCTCTCCCCCCCTCATTCCCTTGTACCCCCTTCAAAAAAATGTTATGTAAATGGATTCATAGAATATGCAACCTTTTGAGATTGGCTTTTTTTCACTCGTCAGAGTGCCTTCGTTCCTTGTCATTGCTGAGACATGTTTCGTGGTACGGATGTGCTGCGGTCATGTGTTGAACGGCTTAGCCAATTATAGGCCATTCTGGTTGTTTCCACGTTTTGGCTATTAGGCGTAAAGTTGTTATAAGGCTTCACATACAAGTTTTGTGTGAACATTTCTATAGGGGTGACGTGGCTGGGTTGTAAAGTGGTTGTTTCATTTAAAAACATTTTTTTTTAATTTTTAAATTTTATCTTATTTTATTATGTCTTGTGGGTTTTTTAAGAAAGTCCCTAACTCTCTTGTGAAATGGCTGTGCGATTTTACACTCCCATCAGCAAGGATGAGAGATTCCGTTCTCTGCGTCCTCACGGGCATCTAGTGTCATCTGTGTTTTATGTTAGCTCATCCCTTGCCGTTCCTCCTTATTTATCTTCCTTAGTGAAATATTTCTTCCTGTCTTTGGCCCTTTTAGGGGAAAGGATAGCAAATAATTTGTGATTGTTTTAAACAACTACACCCAGGCCTCGTGCAGTGCTGCCAGCATCGGGTGCGGTCCTGCGCCCCGAGTGTGCGCACCCCGGGCCCGTGGTGGCGGAAGCTTTCCTCTTGCCTTCATGGTTTGCCGTGAGCCCGCCTCGCCCCCGAAAGACAGAAACACGCGTCGTTTCTCCGCTACGACTTTCGTGGTCCCGTTGGCACTGCTGGATGTACCTTCTTCTCGGCTCGGGTTTGCCTCTCTGCACCGTGGCCATCACCGTGTCCCCGCGGCAGCGGCGGGGAGTCTGGTCGGGCATCCCTCAGTCCCCTCCGTAGAGATGATGCACGGAGTTTTGGCTCCTGTGTGGTCAGCACAGTTGATCACGGCTGCTACCGAAAGACCCAGGGAAGTCTGGAATTTCGCACCGGGGCACCCGCCGTGTCCTCTCTTCCACATCTTGAATGCTCCAGAACGGGATGCGTTGACCATTTTTTAATTAGATTGTTTTTTTAGTTTTTCTTAATATTCCAGTTACCATACAGTGCAATATCAGCTTCAGGTATACAATATAGTGACGCTACACTTCCATACGACAGCTGGTGCTCCTCACAAGCCCTCCTTCATCCCCATCACCTGTCTCACCCATCCCCCACATCCCCTCTGGGAACCATCAGTCTTCTCTATAGGGTTTTTTTCTTCAAGTTTTTAATTAATTAATTTTATTTTCTATTTTTAGAGAATGCAAGCAGGGGAGAGGGGTGGAGGGAGGGAGCGAGGCCCCACGCTTGCCCCAAGTTATCCAGCTGTTTGTTAAAAGACTCAGGGACTCCAATCCAGTTTGTGTATAATTGCTGTTGTTTACGTCTGTCTCCAACACAGCTCGTACATATATAAGCACATATGAATATATTCATTGTGTTCACTGTGCTGATGATAGCATACCTTTCATCTCTCTGGTTTTTTTAGTGAATAACATGTCTTCAAGATTAACCTTGGAACCTCCTTTTCATTGCTACGTACTGTGTGCACTGTTAACCGTACGTGCCGTGCGCACTGTTAACTGTGTTGTTAGCCATGGCCTGGAGAGTTCTGCACTCCCAGGTGTCATAAGTCCATATGTTTTCTAAATACCAACCTATCGTCCCCAATTCTGTTTGAATAGCGGTAATGAGTCTGTGGCCACGCCGCCCCGGACGCACCGATCTCTTCCCAGCAGTGGTGCTGAAGGGTCATATGACATAGAGGTCGTGTGAGCTTTTTGAAGTTTCAGTTGCTACACAGGCAGTTTCTCTTTCTCAGCACTTCCGTCTTTCGAGGCCCCCCAGTAAATAACACTCCTTCAAGCCTCACCATCTCATCGGAGTTTCTGATGACCTCTTAGGATAAGGTAAATTAAAATTAAAATATCAGGGGTGCCTGGGTGGCTCAGTGGGCTGAGCGTCTGACTCTTGACTTCGGCTCAGGTCATGATCTCACTGTTCGTGAGTTCGAGCTCCAAGTTGGGCCCCATGCTGACAGTGCAGAGCCTGCTTGGGATGCTTTCTCCCTCTCTCTGCCCTAACCCTGCGTGTGCTCTCTCTCTCTCTCGCTCTCTCTCTCTCTCTCTGTCTCTCTCTCTCTCTCTCAAAATAAATAAATTTAAATTATAAAGACTAAATTAACATACCACCCACAAGCCTGTCCCCTCTGATCTTCTAGCCCTTTTCCCTCCAGGGCCTGGGCCCAGGAGGAAGTGAGTGAATGAGTCTCCATCTCGATGGAGACACTCCCACCAGGGGATATTTCCGCTTCTGCTACCCCACAAACTGGATGACGAGGCATGCCCCTCACACCACCCCCATCTCGGGAAAATCTCCCTTAGTATGTCTGAGGGGCCCCCCAGGTGTAGCTGGCATGTTTTTGCTCTCCATTTTGAGCTTGGACTCAAATAGTCAATTGGCCCTTTTGTAAACCAAGCTCAGGCCTGTCCCTCCTCCTCTAGCTGGCCATGCTGTTTTTGATTTACTGTTTCATCTGGGGTGGGTGGAGGGCACCGTCGGAGGTTTCCACTTGACCTTCCCCACTGTCACATGTCTTACCACAAGTTCTGGGCCACTTCAACATTAGCAGATTAGACACCTGAGGAAGAAGCAGCAAAGGAGGCTGAGAGATTCACCCACGTTGCACACTCGCTGCTGTGTGGTATCAGTAATGGCTACGTGCGTCCATTCATCCTACCGTTAATGGACTTGGGAGGTCCTTCCAGATTCGGGCTTTTAAGAATAGTGCCGCTCTGAGAAGGGAACACCACCATTTCCGTGGGATTCCTGCCAAAAATGTACGACCTCAACCCAATTATGAAAAAACACAGGGCAGAACCAAAACTGAGAGCCTACAAAACAATAGGCCTGTCCTCTTAAAAAATGTTAAGGTCACGAAAGACCGAGAAAGACTGAGGAGCTTTTCCAAGTTAAGGGAGGCCAAAGCTTGTGCAAACTGAATGCGGTGCACGGTTCTGGCTCCTGGTCTGGGGAAGAATATATATAGCCTTAAAAGACATTATTGGGACAGCTGATAAAATTTTAATAGAAACTGAGGACCAGGTATAGTATTGTATCAATGCTAAATTTGCGTTTTTCAGAAAGTTTTTGTTCTTAGAAAATACACAAACCTTTATGGGTTAAGGAGCATGATATCTTCAGATTATGGTCAAATGGTTCAAAAAATTAAATTGTACAGCATTTTTTTTTTTTTTACAAAATAATGCTATGATGACGTCACTGTCCACATCTTTTGGTGCCCGTGGCATGTGGCCACACATCTGTGTTGAAAGGTTCGGACACGGACCACGCGTCTGCACTTTCTATTCCATTCCATTGGTCCGTTGTCTGTCCTCCTGCCGATGCCATGCTGAGTGCCTTACTGTCTGGTGGCACCAGTCATCTGGCTTTGCTGTTGTCAAGATGGGGGGAACGGGGTCACAGTGGAGGTGTCATCATGGGATGGCAGGAGGGGTGGCGGCAACCTCACGTAGAGGGACCCCTCAGGTTAAGCGGTATCGTCGTAGGCCGAGGGCTAAGCCTAATTCTCTAGTCCCGATAGAACTTCCTGTTTGTAGCCAAAGAAATGATTTGTGAGAGGCTAATGCTAACGCGAATCATACTTACTGCAGCCTGATGCAAAGCATCAGGCTGTTTGAACGAATCCCACCTCGGGTCTTCGCTATAGACACCATGGGTGCACAGCCCTCCCCGCGGCCTCGGTGGCGGTGTGCCTTAGAAATCAGAATTTTGTGAATTGTATTACACCTCATTACAGCCCCAGCAGGGTCCTGGGCAGCACCCTGGGCATTAAACACCTTAACGCGTCTGCAGCCGACCAGATGAGCACGTCTGTTAAGTCGGATGATAGCATTTACAAATAGCCTCACGTCACTCCTGGTGAGGGACACCAAGCTTATGCAATAACCATTGGTTTGCGGAGCCCTTTGGATTGTAGAGTTGCAGTTCCAGAGTGATGGTGGGCCTTCGCCGCTGACTTGACGCATTGTTGTTTTGACCCGACAGGCTGCGTCACATCAGGCGAGCGCCATGACGGAGGACATGTACACCAACGGCTGCGCCGCCCCAGGCAGCCCTGCCCAGGCCAAGGGGCAGGACGTGAGGAAGGTGCGACTCATCCAGTTCGAGAAGGTCACAGAAGAGCCCATGGTAATCCCTTGTCCTGTTCTAGCCCACCGCTTACTCTCGACCCCTTGAGCCCCCAGGCCACAAGAGGACGATGAACGATCTTCCTCTGCAGAGATCCTCCTAAATCATCCTACGGATAAGCTCAGAAAGAGCTGCAAATAAAGCTTGCTGTCCCCTGTGTCCTCCTTGCAGGGAATCACCCTGAAGCTGAATGACAAGCAGTCCTGTACAGTGGCCAGAATTCTTCACGGTGGCATGATTCACAGACAAGGTAACTATGGGGGCCCTGGGCAGTGCTTCAGTCAGAGAACCATCGACATGCCAGTCAGTGCTGGGGGGCTGGAGGCTTACAGCCTTTACAGTGGGGAGCGTGTGTGTGTGTGAGACAGGAGATTTTTTTGTGGCTTAATAACTGGCTCTGTAACTGTGTTATAAGACCTTTGTATGAACTGCCCAGTGCCACTGTCTCTCCCTCTGAGCATTCTTGCACACCTCTTTACGCCAATACTTTTCACCCAATATTTGACCGGTTAACTACATGCAGCCCATTGCATTGCACTGCGAAAATAGAATTTAGACAAATAATCAGAAGTAACCATTGTGTCTCCTTAATGTGAAGGTGCCGTCAGTTTTCAGATGCATCATTGAGTCAAAGCTATTTGGGAGGTTGGTGAGAGAACATTAAAATATGACCTGTTTTTAGTAGCGGATGATAACCTGTATTTGCCCACCTGATTCATCCCACGCTTTGAACCCTACCTTTTTCTGTTCAGTTAGAACTTTTGTTTTGTATCTAGGGTGGCACAAATATTGGTAATTACTCTTCACATAGAATCTAACCGTTGATGAACTTTACCATTAGGTAGAACAACAAAGAAACATTAAACTTGCTGTGGATGAAGTGCTTTTATTCAGCTTGACCAGGGAGGACGAGGTCATACTAAACTGTCGAGTGCTCGCCTTGATACGTCCCTCAAGGGACTCAAAAGAACCATTCCCTTCCCGCAATCTTGAATATTCTCAACCCTGAGTGTTTTACACAGTCTGTTGTAGAACAATGCTGTAGGTCGTGGTTTCTTTTTTGCGGTATCTTGAGTTATATTGACAGCTCTTGTTTTAATGTTTATTCCTTGTGGACTGATTTTTCATTTCGTGGTAGGCTCCCTTCACGTCGGGGATGAGATCCTGGAAATCAATGGCACAAACGTGACTAATCACTCAGTAGATCAGCTGCAGAAGGCGATGGTGGGTATAGTCTCTGCCGTTGTCTTTGTGAAGTGTGGAACCACATTGGTGTCTGCGTACATGAGTTTATTGTCAAGTCTTTGTACTCCTTGAGGGGACTCGTACCACTGCTAGTCTTTATTCTGTGCAACAAATGACAGTTCTTTGCTTTCATTTAGTAACTTTCTAAACCAAGGCAAATAACCCCGAGTGTCTATCTAGAAAGAACACTGGAGTGGGTGTCAGAAAGCTTTGGTCTTTGATGGCAGCTCTGAAATCCTGCTCTACTTTATTCTAGCCATGATTTTGAGCAGGTAAATTAACCTCTCTAAGTCATCTGTAAAATGAAGATAGGAATCCCTATTCGTGGATTTGTTTTCTTTAAAAAAAAAAAAAAAAACTTTTAAATGTTTTTTATTTTTGAGAGAGAGAGTGAGAGCCTGAGAAGGAGAGGAGCAGAGAGAGGGGAGACACAGAATCCGCAGCAGGCTTCAGGCTCTGAGCTGTCAGTACAGAGCCCGACACGGGGCTCAAACCCACAAACCGCGAGATCATGACCCGAGCTGAAGTCGGACGCCCAACTGACTGAGCCACCCAGGTGCCCATCATGGATTTGTTATAAACGGTGGTGGGATATTATAAATGAAAAGTTGAGGGGCATCTGGCTGGTCCAATGAGAAGAGCCTGTGACTCTTGATCTTAGAGTTGTGAGTTTGAGCCCCACGTTGGGCATAGACATTACTTTTTTTTTTTTTAATTTTTTTTAACGTTTATTTATTTTTGAGACAGAGAGAGACAGAGCATGAATGGGGGAGGGTCAGAGAGAGGGAGACACAGAATCCGAAGCAGGCTCCAGGCTCGGAGCTGTCAGCACAGAGCCCGACGTGGGGCTCGAACTCATGGACTGCGAGATCATGACCTGAGCCGAAGTCGGCCGCTTAACCAACTGAGCCACCCAGGCGCCCCACACATTACTTTAAAAAAACAAAAATCGGGGGGGGCGCCTGGGTGGCTCAGTGGGGCGCCTGGGTGGCTCAGTCGGTTGCATGTCTGACTTCGGCTCAGGTCATGATCTCACGGTCTGCGAGTTCGAGCCCCGCGTCGGGCTCTGTGCTGACAGCCCAGAGCCTGGAGCCTGCTTCGGATTCTGTGTTTCCCTCTCTCTCTGCCCCTAACCCACTCACATTCTGCCTCTGTCTCTCTCAAAAATGAATAAACATTTAAAAATAATAATTAAAAAAAAATCGGGGCGCCTGGGTGGCTCAGTCAGTTGAGTGTCTAACTTCAGCTCAGGTCATGATCTCACATTCCGTGAGTTCGAGCCCCGCATCGGGCTCTGTACTGACAGCTCGGAGCCTGGAGCCTGCTTCACATTCTGTGTCTCCCTCTCTCTCTGACCCTCCCCTGCTCAGGCTCTGTCTCTCTCTGTCTCAAAAAAATAAATAAAAACATTAAAACAAAAATTTTAAAAAGCCCTCACTTGGACTTCTGCTTCTGACTAAATGAAGTAACAGGGAGCAAATTTACACAGATCCTAATGACAGAACTTCACCATACTTGAGGCAAAAACTGGTAGAGCTGCAAGGAGGAAAAGGCAGATCCAGAATCTGTCCCAGGTCTCAGTCTCTCTCTTTTTAATTTTTTAATGTTTTTATTAATTTTTGAGAGCGTACGCACGTGAGTGGAGGAGGGGCAGAGAGAGAGGGAGACACAGAATCTGAAGCAGGCTCCAGGCTCCGAGCTGTCAGCACGGAGCCCGATGCGGGGCTCAAACTCACGAGAGATCTCTCGACCCATCAAACATAGAAGATATGGTGTCTGCCCACAATGAAATTAAATTAGAAATCAAAAACAGGTATCTGGAAATCCCTAAATACTTAGACATTAAATAAGACACTTCTAAATAACCCATAGGCCAAAGAAGAAATCACAAGGGAAATTAGAAAGTACCTTGAAGCAAATAAAAATGAAAACACAGCATATCTGATTCTGTAGAACGCTGATTGAGCTGTACTGGGGTAGAGGTTTGGATCACAAAACACTTATCTTAAAAAACAAGAAAGTTCACAATCTGTGGCCTCAGATTCCACCTTAAGAAACTGGAAAAAGGCAAACCAATCCAAAGCTAGGAGAAGAAAAGAAATTATTAAACAGTCAGAAATAGATCGGACAGGACCTTGACAAAAGAATGTGGAAGACGAAGGGGGTTATAAAAAGTATCTGTAACTAGATTACTTGTAATTGTGTGTGTGTGTGTGTGTGTGTGTGTGTGTGTGTGTGTGTGTGTGTGTGTACGTACACATTATGAGCTAATTGGAGGATGTGAGGGAACCAGTTCATTACTCTGGAACGTGGTAAACACAGAGAATGATGCCTTTGTCCCTCTGTTCCCTGTATGAACTCTACCACTGGGTAACTCACAGTCCATAAGGGGACAGTATTCCAGCTAGTTCACCAAGTGATGGTTAGAACAGCACCATTTGGCAAGTGCTAAGAAATTAGCGGACTGAGGAGAACAGGTAGGTGAAGAGAGTCTAAAGAGACGGATCACCCACTTGCAGGGTGTGGACTTCATTTGGATCCTGACGCAGACACACGGGGTGAAAGCACGTGCCCACAGGCCCGTGGGGGGTAAGAATGCCACTGCCATCCTGGGGCTGTAAATAGCCCCTTCATTCAGCGGTCTTCGGCACCCTGTGGGGCAGGCCACCTGCTTCCTGCTGGAACGCTGATCCGTGGGGCCCATTCACCCGCTTGTCTGTCATATACGACGTCATCTGGGGCACCTTCCCGCCCAGAGGAAGCAGAACCGAGTGTCCCACGATGGGCAGCACGAGAAGGTTGATGTGTTTCCCCACAGGGCCTCCTCCACAAAGCAGGCTGCTCAGCGATTTGGCCTCATGGTGCTTCTCAGTAAGGCTGGGTGCACTGATTCCTGAGCCTGCAGTGACACGTAAAGCTTCAAAATTTGTGCTTCATTTTGATGTGTGTAAATATAATTGACTACATAGACGGTAATTTGTGCTATGTGGTGAAACATCCCAGAAACAGTAGGCTTGGAAAAATATTTGTTGCACATATGATAGGTAGAAAGTTAATAATTCTAACACTGTAAGAACTTCTAAACTGTGTTATAAAAAGACTTACAGCCAAACAGATAACTAGACAAAGGATATAAGAAAAAAAGCTTTTGAAAAGAGGTTTAACTTTATTTATGGTAATACAATTACAGAATGAAGCAACCATGAAATCCTTTCCACCTGTCAGATTGGCAGAATGTTAGCATAGAATTCTGGCAAGAATAGGGGGAAAGGGCCTCTCATATATTCCTGGTGAGAGTGAAGTCGCTGTAATCTTTTGGAAGAGTAATATGAGGACAGCTTTTAAAATGTTCTCACCCCTTGATTCTGCATTTCTACCATGGTATTTTATTCTATAAAAATCAAAATGCTTTGGGCACTTGGGTGGCTCGGTTGAGCGTCTGACTTTGGCACAGGTCATGATCCCGTGGTTTGGGGGTTTGGGCCCCTCTGTGCTGTCAGCTCAGAGCCTGGAGCCCGCGTCAGGTTCTGTGTCTCCCTCTCTCTCTCTCTGCCCCTCCCCCACTCTGTCAAAAATAAATAAGCATTAAAAAATTTTTTAAATATCAAAATGCAAATCTAGAAGGATATACGTTCAAGGATGTCTATTGTAGCAGATGACAGTGACAAAAAGATTGGCAGCAATCGACATGCCCAGTTGTTGTTAAAAACAAAAATACGTGCATGTGAATATGGACATATGTGTGTAAATATTTGGAAATGTTTTCTTTTGTGTGGAGAAAGGCATGGGTGTATGTGTACCAGGGTTCATTTTAGGTTCACTTTAGGTTCTTTTGGGGACCTTTTGGGGTTGAGTGTAGGGAAGAGGGAAAATCCTTAGTTTTTTCTTCATTATTCTCTGTACGTCTCCAAGTTACACTGGTTTATGGGGCACACAAGACTTCTGTATTGAAGGATGAATTGTCCTACAAAATTTCAAAGTGTGTGGTCAAAATGTGTGTTAGATAAAAACACTTTTTGGGACTTTGAGAGGGGAAATCAGAGTTTTTGAAATCGCAGATCATCCAAGTTAGTTTCCTTACAGTTTTATTTCTCTGCTTTTTTTTTTTTTTTTAATAGAAAGAAACCAAAGGAATGATCTCATTAAAAGTAATTCCCAACCAGCAGAATCGTCTTCCTGCACTACAGGTAGGTGACACCATTTTCTCTGTTGTGTTCTTTGAGATTCGATTGAAGTGATGTGATTCTAAGTTCTCAGTATTTCACGACTGTAGCTGCCTGCTGCTCTCTGAACTAAATTAACATCCATTACAAACAAGCAGACCTTCTTTCTGAGTTGCTTGTTGTAACCGATGTGAAAGGAAAGGGTCATCTCCTTATTCCAAGAGAAGAATGGGCAAAGCAGATGAAGAGGTAATTCAGACGGGGAAAAATACAAATGGCTATTGAACACATGAGAAAATATCCAGTGTCACCAGTCATCAAAAAAACACAAAGTAAACTGTATGCAGTATAATTATTCACAGGCAAATTGGCAAATGTTTTTAAACACAGTGGTTAATGGTGCCAAAGGAAAGCGTCAGTAGTCGAGAGAAAGTGTTCAGATAGGGCCTTGGCATATGATGTTTTGTAACGTTTCTGTCCCGGGTCATTTATGTTATTGTGGCATGATTTTCTTTTTTTTTTTTTTTAATTTTTTAATGTTTATTTTCTTTTTGAGAGAGAGAGACAGAGCGTGAGCAGGGGAGGGGCAGAGAGGGGAGGGGGACACAGAATCCAAAGCAGGCTCCAGGCTGTGAGCTGTCAGCACAGAGTACAACATAGGGCTTGAACCCATGAACCATGAGATCATGACCTGAGCCGAAGTCAGATGCTTATCCAAGTGAGCCACCCAGGTGTCCCTGCAAATTGATTTTTTTTTAAAATTTTTTTTTCAACGTTTATTTATTTTTGGGACAGAGAGAGACAGAGCATGAACAGGGGAGGGGCAGAGAGAGAGGGAGACACAGAATCGGAAACAGGCTCCAGGCTCTGAGCCATCAGCCCAGAGCCCGACGCGGGGCTCGAACTCACGGACCGCGAGATCGTGACCTGGCTGAAGTCGGACGCTTAACCGACTGCGCCACCCAGGTGCCCCCCTGCAAATTGATTTTTATAGTTGCATGGTAATATATACAGTAGGTAGCCATACTTAACTAATTTCCCATTCTTGGAAAATTAGCTTGCTTCCAGTATTTCACTTTTGTAAATAATGCTGTGGTGACTTTTCCACACGTCGTAACTGACAACCTCTGCATAGAAGTGGATTGTGGGTACAAGGGGTATCAGCATTTGGCACATTCCTATTGTTAATTGATGGACTGAGGAAATGTGCATTTCAGATAGTAGCTGCATTGTACTCTAAGACAGACGGATGGACAACTCAGACCAATAACCAGCTTCTGTGTCTCACCTTTGTCGCCTCCCTGTTGTCCCTGCAGTTCTGACCCTTTGCCTCATTTTGCAGATGTTCATGAGAGCGCAGTTTGACTATGACCCCAAAAAGGACCACCTGATCCCTTGCAAGGAGGCGGGGCTGAAGTTTGTCACCGGGGACATCATCAAGATAATCAACAAGGATGACAGTAACTGGTGGCAAGGGCGGGTGGAAGGTTCCTCCAAGGAGTCAGCAGGATTGATCCCTTCCCCTGAGCTACAGGAATGGTGAGCTTTCATACAGGTGGAGTCGGCCACACGAATTATTAGCCGTTTCACAGTTAGAGCAGCAAATGAAATACAGTGTTGACCCTGCGTGGTATTGGCGAAAGGCCCAAATACATCAGCTGTGGCCTCTAGGCCATTCTCCGAGGTAGCACGGTGGGGATAACATGCAGGTCCTCCTCAGGAGGACTCAGTGGCACAGTGGTATTCACACGGGGGACTGTGCTGTAATGGCACGTGCCATCAGTTTACTGGGTGCGACAAGTATTTCTTTTGAAAAGTGACATCGGAGGGAAGTATTGGAGTATTTATTTCTACGTCTACATGTGCATGATACGGGGGCGCAGTGTGCGGTGTGTTTCCATACTGCGGCCCGCTCGTCAGTGTTCAGAAAGCACCGCAGCCAAGAAAGCGAGCCGTTGCTGGGTGGTGCGTGCTGTCTGCTGACAGGTGCGGGCCCCAGGCTCCGGGTCACCTGTCTGAAGACAGCACCCAGTTCACGGTGCCCCACGCGGCGCGCTAGGCACTCCGCACACGCTATGTCCCGCGGGCACAGTGGCCCTGTTCGTAGAGAACAAAGGCTCAGAGCTGGGTGCCGTGCAGACTCACACGGGAATGGCTTCTCAGGTCTCAGTCGCCTCCCATGCCTCTCTGGAGAGTTCTTTTGTGGGCATCCAAATACCTGGTGTTGCAAATGTGTGCAAGAGGGAGGGTCCCCCGCCTCCGCTGCCGCGTCACCCCTCAGTGCAGCCTGGCCGGGCCAGCCAGGCACCTTCCGCCTGTTTCTCGTGGGGCCCTCAGGTTCAAGTGCAAGACTAAAAATGCAGTGTACCGGTTGGCTCATGCACATTTTCCCTCACCACCTCCCTACTGGTCTACACCCTACTCAGCACACACCCAGAGCCTTCTGCTCACCGAGGAGGGGGTGGGGCAGGAGAGCAGGGAGCAGAGAGGCAGCTGAGGGGGTAACTGGCAGAGACAGAGAACAAGAGGCAGGGAGTGGATGTGAGAGACACACAGATTGGAGACAGAGATGACAGAGAGAGATGGGGGAAGCTGGGAGGGAGAGACAAGTGAGGGCTGAGAGACGGAGCGGACGAGGGACACACAGAGCGGTGTGAGAGAGGAAAAGGTCAAGGCCAGCACCAAGTTTTTGGCAGATTGGTCTGGAGGTTTGCTTTGTTTTTCAAGATTTTATTAAAGAATCTCCACACCCAACGTGGGGCTTGAATTCACAACCCCGGGATCAAGAGTCACGTGCTCTACCGAATGAGCCAGCCAGGTGCCCTCGGTCTGGAGGTCTAATGGAGAAGGGGAAGGAGGGTCCCAAGCCCTGCTCTGGGAGAATGGCCCTGGGCCTTTTACACTGAGGTTCCATTGACTTTCTTCATCGCTTTTTCCTGCCAGGCGAGTGGCCAGTGTGGCTCAGTCGGCTCCGAGTGAAGCCCCAAGCTGCAGTCCCTTTGGGAAGAAGAAGAAGTACAAAGACAAGTACCTGGCCAAGCACAGCTCCAGTAAGCTTCCCGGCATCCTCTCCGCGGGCTCCTGGTGGCACAGGGGGGCTGGCGTCCTGCACAGTGGACCATATGTTATATAGAAAGCATGCCGTGTCTTCTGGCTTTCTTGATTACGACCCTCATCTTCCCGGTACATGTACAGGAAGGCTAGAGGTCTGCTCACACCTGCTCATGATCCAGACCTTTCTCACCAAGTCAGTGCCATCAGCCTGGCCCGCTCATGGTCTGAGCAACCCCAGAAAATAGCACGTTTTGCTAAGAACTCATTGCGCCTTTGCTTTTTACCTACCGTGGTAGGTAATAGACTGAAATTACCAATGGGTCCAAGCAGATTGTAGATAACAAATGAATCATAATCTACCATTCAACTCCCGCTGGGAGTGTTCAAAACAAAGACAGGAACGTGAGCAAATCACAGCCTGAAATCACTTCATGTGTCAGGAGCCTACATGGAAGGAGTAG
>NW_024420049.1:108821-116501 GCF_014898765.1 Herpailurus yagouaroundi | reverse complement strand
GGCTGGCAGTTGCCGGTCGATCCGGCCGCACTGAAGATGGCGGGAACGCAGGCTAAGCACAGAGACGGAGGGACTGTGTTCGCGCTCTGGGGTGTGCCTGTGGAGCTGGTGCGGGGCTTTGAGCCGGGGGTGGGGGATGGGATTAGCCGGTCTCTCTGGCAGCACTGAAGAATGGGGGATGGGAGAACTGGGAGGGACAGAGAGTCAAGACGAGACTCAGGTTTCCATCTCGAGCAGCCAGGTGGCATGTCCCAGGGGCGTGAGGTAACAAAGTAGAGACAAGAGAGAGGAAATAGAATAATGGGGTCCAAAAAATAAGAAAGAATATTAGCGTCCAGAGAACTCCGTGACAGAGTCCTGTCGAGTTGGGAAACCCAACAAATAGACCCACAGGCACGGCGTCCGTGACCCTGGCCGTCATTCTCTGCCAGCAGCCACTGTGCTCGTTCCCGATGGTGTCCTGGCTTGGACAGTGTGGCTTAGCGCCCCCCTCATGCCTTGCAGGGCCACTAAGTGTGGTTTGCCCCAAAGAGCACTGGGGCAGCTCGGGGCCTCACTGCTTCGATCACGGCCCCTGCGGCCTGTGACCTACCAGAGCGCGACATCGGTGAAGCCAGGCCAGCGTCCCGGGTCACCGGCCCCACGGCCGGGCCCGCCGCTCTCCCCGGCTGTGAAAGTGAACACCGCTTTTCTCTGTCTCTAGTTTTTGACCAGTTGGATGTCGTTTCCTACGAGGAAGTTGTTCGGCTCCCCGCATTCAAGAGGAAGACCCTGGTGCTTATAGGTACCGCCTCGCTGTCCTCCCGCCCACGATGCTCTGCTGGCGACACTGCATGTCCCTCCTGGTGGTCCCACCCGCACTGCATAGTGCAGCCCCACTCCAAAAAAAAAAGGCAGTGAGCAGGAAAAGGGGGGAGAAGCCTTACGGGTATATCCCATGTGGATTCGCTTTACAAACGAAACGAATCCTTACAAGGTTTTCAGCAGCTCGCTTTATGTGGGTTGCTCGCCCCACTGTCTTTGGAGCTAACACAGTAGTTGCTTAGCCAATCTGTACCAGGGTTCTGGAGAAACTGCCGGGGAAAACAGTGCCTTCAATGCGGTTCCGTTAATTTCGGAGAGCTCGGCAAAGCGACATCTTTACAAAAGGGATGGAGAACCCCATGTGTTAGCTGGCTCCCCTGTGGCAACCAGTTAGCTTCTGAGTCCTGACCCCGAGCCCTGAAACGGAGCCTCCTCCCCTGACTGGGACGCGAAGGCCCGGAGCCCTGAGCCCTCCTGAGCCCTCCTGAGCCCACTTCACCCACGTCTCATCCCTCAACCTAGCCCCATGTTGGTTTTGGGGGAAAGAAGCAGAAGGCTTCGTGAGGAAAGAGCAGGCCACATTCTGTCTTCTCCAAGCTTCTGTCCTCCCTCCGCAGGAGCCAGCGGGGTCGGCCGCAGCCACATTAAGAGTGCCCTGCTCAGCCAGAACCCGGACAAGTTTGCGTACCCCGCCCCATGTGAGTACCCTAGGGGCCTTGCGGGCCGGGCAGGAGTGCCACTCTCTGTGTCCCATGTGATTTTAAATGTTGATTAGAAAAACAAAGCACCATTTGGAAAGATAGAAGCATATATGTGTCATCGCTCTGGATAACTAACTATGCCCCTGTTCTTTTCTGTGCTGTCTGCCTGCGTCACAGAAGTGGTAGAAAATAATTTTAAATATTGAAAATATTGACTATTACACACTGAATATTTAAAAGAATCAAGCAGGTAATGTTATTGAAAACATATACTCCTCAGGGTTGTGGGCTTGAGCTCCATGTCAAGTGTAGAGCTTACTTAAAATCTTTACAACACATCTATTACTCTTTTCATTTTACTTTATATTATAAACATGTTCTCATGAGCTTAAACCGCAGTCCGTTGAGTGGCTACGCGGTAATTTCCTTAGCTAGCCCACTATTGCTTCACATCTGGGCTGCCTCTCATTCTCCTGAAATGTCTTCTGAATCAAGGCAGCACTCGGGAGAGGCCCGGTCTCGGCAGCTGCCCTCAGTAGGAGAATCAGGCCCGGAGTCAGATACCTTCCGTTCCCAGAAGCGAAGCTGCGTAGTGTGACTGCTTATGTGGATTCCCAGGAGGAGGCACTGTTCATCAGGGTAGAAAACCCTATTCAGAATCTAGTATTAGTCTTGTTGCACTCCTTACCTCGACACTGTGCCTTTAGAGATAAGTGACACACGAGGGGCAGACAAGACAGCAGGTGTCCCGGGGTTCAGGACTGAGTGGGGGTGTCTGAAAGCAGAGATAACCAGTGAAGGAGAGTTGCTGTTTTGTAAGATGGAAAGAAAGAGAGGCATGTGCAGGCTGGGATCGAGCAGCCAGGAAGAGAGCTGCGCGGGCGACGCGCAAGACGGAGGGGCAGGGGGCTGGATGCGGATGGGCCGCAAGAGAGGTGTGCCGGGAAGCGTGTGATGCTGGAGTTTCAAGCTGTGCTATCTGGAGCACATTGTACCTAGATGACGACTGATATGAGTGGTAGTAAATGCCGTGCCTTAAGAACATGCCAACATTTAACGATAGCAGTTTAAACCAAACGAAAGTACTCTTCTTTCCACGCTACAGAGAAGCAACTTAAAATGTCTTTTGGCATTTATTTACTTTTGAGAGACAGAGACAGCGTGAGCAGGGGAGGGGCAGAGAGAGAGGGAAACACAGAATCTGAGGCAGGCTCCAGGCCCTGAGCTGTCAGCACAGATCCCGACGCGGGGCCCGAACCCACGAACCGCGAGATCATGACCTGAGCCGAAGTCGGACGCTTAACCGACTGAGCCACCCAGGCGCCCCCAGAAAGGCAACTTTAAATGTCCTTACACGGAACGCTGCCCATGGCTCACAGATCTGCTTAAAAAGTATTTTCAGCTGTCATTTCTCAAATTGTGAGCTCTAATGCTCCTGGGGTTGGCGGTGGAAGAGATGACCCCTCATATGGGGAAAGGGATAGAAATTTTCCACATTGGGCTTCGCCTCTTGAAAGGCACATGCTTTCTGGGCGGACGGGGCATCTCCTGCTCCAGTGTCAGCCCTGTGGGACCCCGTGGGACACACCCCTCTGCTAAGCCCTCCGTACCAGAGGCAGACACCCCGGCCCACGCCCCTAGGGGACGGTGCGGGATTTGTGTTCTGGCGCAGATACCACACGGCCGCCCAAGAAGAGTGAGGAAGATGGGAAGGAATACCACTTCATCTCCACCGAAGAGATGACGAGAGACATCTCCGCCAACGAGTTCCTGGAGTTTGGCAGCTACCAGGGCAACATGTTTGGCACCAAATTTGAAACCGTGCACCAGATTCATAAGCAGGACAAGATTGCCATCCTGGACATCGAGCCCCAGGTGGGTAGGCACGCCACGGCAGGAACGGATGGGGTTGTGTTCACCTAGAGCCGGGGCAGCGGTACCAGGAATGACGGGCTCGGCGCTGCCCGTCGTGACGGCTGACTCCGGTCCTCTCTTCTTCCTTCCTCGTTTTCCAGACCCTGAAGATTGTCCGCACGGCAGAGCTGTCACCGTTCATTGTGTTCATCGCACCCACCGACCAGGGCGCCCAGGTGGGAAGGACGGGGTTGTGCAGGGGGCATGGAGGTTCGCTGTCTGGGTCTGCCCAGACTGGGACATCGGTCCAGAGCACAGCTCGTCACAAATCCCCCACGAGCTTCCTGGCTACCGCCATCCTTTCCGCAAGGCCAAGAAGCCAAAGGGCGTGGGCACGTCAGATTTACCGGGCCAGCGGCTAGGCCGGCAGCCGGGCCAGGTCAGGGGGCAAGAGGAATCAGACCCAGTCATTGTTCCCGAAGTGCTTAGGGTGTAGGGGCAGAGACGGACAGTCTGGCAGACCCCCACACCGGCGCGACAGGAGCTCAAGTGGGGCAAAGCAGGGGTACCAGAGGCGGCCCTGAACCCACCCTGGGGTGTGTGTGGCTGTGGGGAGAGAGGAGGGGCTCCTACCCGCTCTGCATCATCCTCCATACGCTTCACTGTCCCCGGCCTGCTCGCCAGGCACGATGGAGATCTCACCGTGTCGCTGCGTAGATAGCTTCTCCCGCCTTTCTTAGTACGCGTGTGGTCTCCCATTGAGCGTATGTGACATAACTGTTCAGTCTCGCCATTTCCTTCTCGAAGGCCACTTGGGTTGTTTTCAAAAGGACCGTTACAAATTATACCGCGGCGACCGGCCCGTCCGTGTGGCATTCCACACGTGCGCAAATGTAGGCGTAGGAGAAATTCCCGGCAGGGCTGCCCGGTCCGAGGATGCGTGCAGTGGGAATTGAGAATTTGGAGACAAATTACCCGCGAGAGTGCTTGCTTCCGTGTGCCAGGCGCATATTATCCAAAGTTCATTTCTGGCCCATCTAATGGAAAACCGCAGTCTCGTTGTACTTCCACCTTTTGCTGCCAATGGTTGAGTAGCTCGCCAGACTACTGAGGGCTATTTGTGTCAACTCCTCTGTGAACCGCCTGCTCGTGTCCGCGGCTCATTTTTCCGAGCTTATAGATAGTTGTAGATATTTTTTCCCAGTTTGGCATGTATTTTGGTGTTTATTGCTACGCATTTTTACTTGTATGGAGTGCTCAGTCTTTTCGTGGACACAGGTTTGGGATGCTAGACAGAGGCCCGGATTGCAGCCGTGGTGGTTCTGGGAAGGGCTGTGTTCAAAGGCGTGGACTGAGGGTGCTGCTCAAGTCCATGCCGTCTCGATGGAGCTACTGGTCTTCAGAGCTGTGATTCTCCAGTCACGGTTGCTTTGAGATCCCCTGAGACTTGCGTTCTTAATTGATCGCCTCTGTACATCCTGTTAACATTCCCAAGGAAGGCCTTCAGGGTTTGAGTGTTTAAGCAGGTGGTTCTGAGCCAGGCAGGGTCACGACAGTCAACGCACGCCGACACGCCGTCGCTGGCCTCTGGGACCGCTTCATCCGTGGTTCTCTCTCCTTTGCAGACAGAGGCCCTGCAGCAGCTGCAGAAGGACTCCGAGGCCATCCGCAGCCAGTACGCGCACTACTTTGACCTCTCGCTGGTCAACAATGGCGTCGATGAGACCCTGAAGAAATTGCAAGAAGCCTTCGAGCGGGCGTGCAGTTCTCCACAGTGGGTGCCCGTCTCCTGGGTTTACTAAGCTTGCAGAACGGGGGAGCTTCCGTCCGCCCTTCTCTAGCGGTGTGAACTCCATTCTCCTTGCTTTCAGACAAACAGGGACGCTCCCCTAGTTTTGTCAGCTTCCCGCACTCTGCTCCTATCCTACTTCCGCCAGTGGGCGTCAGACTGGTGCCGGCTCCTGGCTGGGCTCTGACTCTCCTGCTAGATGGAGCCCCAGTGATCAGGGCTTCAGAAGGCTCTCTGGAAACCTGAGGCCGAAAATACTGTCAAAACGCAACTGCTAATCAAAGATGGTGCACACAGAGAAGAAAAGCGACGGACCTTGTCCCTTAAAGCCTGTGCGCCTTCACCTCGAATCACCCCGGGCACTTCATTGGTCTTGGAAGCATCTGTAACCTCAGCCTCAACTTTCTAAAATGCCAAAATGAAACAGCTGTGCAATAGGAGGATGTCTGCTCTAGGGAAACCCTCAAAAGCAATAAAAATGTGTTAAAACGCCGATGTCTTGTGTCTCCTTGCGTTTCCGCCTACACGGGTCTCTGGAGAGGGAAACCGCACCACCTGCTTTAAGCTTCCCAGGGCAGCATCAGTCCCAGTTACCTCTCCTGGGTCCTTAAGTCTCCCCTCCAGCATGGAACAATCTGGAACGTAGAGGTCAAAATAACTTCCCGGGAGCGGTGTGTGTGTGCACTGGGCAGGGCATGACCCGGTGCTTACACGTGGACCCGGACACACGCACGCGCGCATACACGCGTGCACGCATCTAAAGAAAGTTTGGCAACAAAGGTGTGATCACCCCATTTGTATTCCACAGGGGGAGTGCGCACATTCACGTTTATTTAAGGTACTGTGAAGATTCCCGAGGGAACGTTGCCCGTTCCACCAGCCGCTCCTCTCAGCTGCTTCGCTCTCCAGACCTGGTTTTCAGAACACCCACGACTACTTGCCCAAATTAAACTACCGTGTCCAGAAGGAAAACCCCACTCCCTTGTTCTCACAGCAGCTGCTGGGGTCACAAACACGTGCGTTCACGTAGAAATGCACACGAGACGCTCCCATCCTTCACGAGAACCCACTAAGCGGGGGCACAGGGAGCTTCCCACCACGACTTGCTGGAGGCTTGCATTCCGACCTCACTCACAGAGGGAAACCCAGCCCCGGGCCACGCTCAGGATCCCCCCCCTCCCAGACCCACTCCGTAGATACTAACACCTTTCTCCTCTCTGTCATTTGCGGGATCACTAAATTTGTGATGATGTCCCTCTTTTTATCTAGTCAATGTCCCGAATGGAGACTCCAGAGCATTTGGTCCCATGCCAGATAATAGGCCCCGAGATGAACGTTGCAAGGCAAGAAAAGTAACCAGGGGATCAGCAAATGTCAAACAGGACATGGTTCCCTGGATTTTTAATCAAAATATTTTCTATTTTTTCTTCTACGAATCTGAGATCCCCAACAATCAGAAAACCCAACAAGAATACTTTTAAAAACAAGTAAAGTTTAATAAGTAAAAATTCCAACCTTCTCCCAACAGTGAGTGATTGCATCCTTTGAAAGTAAAGGAGGGTTAAGAGTACAGAGCAGTTTCTAGCTTCTGTCACAAAACACGTAGGCAGATGGATCCAGGCGCACGAGGCTGTACACACAGGCTCTGAACAAGTACACAGAAGACCACTAAGCCCGAGATGGACTGGAAAACAGCTGAGAAGTTTGGCCTGCCTCTGGCAGGGGAAATGGGGGTGACACAGGTGGCCGTGACGCCAAAGTAGACCACTGTCCTCATAGGACGCGGGAGGAAAAACTGATCTCTGCAGTGAGCAGCGTGGCTCGGTTCTACGGTTTTACTTGCTCTACACCATTTCATTGAGCAACGTGCGGACGCTTTCGATGAGCCGGGGCGGGGGACGGGGTGCAAACCAGGAGAGAGCGAGGGTGTCAACACAGCCACCGGGCAACGGCTGAGACGGTGCCCGGGCTGCGCTGGGTCTGAAGGAGAGGGTTCCGACTCTCCCCAGCAGAGAAGCGGGTGGCATCAAATCCGCCTCCTTCACCCGTATCCTTAAAACAGGACAGGATGGGATGGGCGCACCAGGTGACCTCACAGAGCTCTCAGGTAGCAGGAAAACGTGCCGGGGCTCTCCACCCTTTCTGGGACCTGGGTTCCATTCCCTCAAGAACCAAAGGAATTAGGTTTTCTCAGTAAGGCTTTTTAATTTCTCCTCCCAACTGGACATCGGGCTTAAAGTGGTCTCCACTACTCAGAAACCACTTCCACTTTGATTTTCTTCTTCTTCTTCTTCTTCTTGCTGGCGTCACTGTCCTGGAAGAAAGAGAGAGCCTCACAGCATCTGTTAACAGAACCAAATTAGGGAAGTCCCGAAAGCCCCGGAAGCCTTTTCGGGATCGGCGAGGCTATGCCACGGTCATTTTGCGCGTAACTTTCAGCGCCGCCTCAGTGCCGGACTTCCACAGACCACCCGGCCAGCAGCACACTTCTAAGTAAACGCTGGGGTCGGTTTCGGTGCCCCCCCCCCCCCC
>NW_024420049.1:85450-108421 GCF_014898765.1 Herpailurus yagouaroundi | reverse complement strand
TTCTTATCCTTCTTCTTCTTCTTTTCTTTCTTGACCAGCTGTGGTGACGTCTCGTCACTTTCACTCTCTCGCTTCCGCTAAGGTGGGGACAATCGTGTTAGGTCTTGGGCAAACACGGATGAGAGAGGTTCAGTAAGAAAAGAGCCTAAATCTTGGGGCGCCTGGGTGGCTCAGTCAGTTGAGCGTCCGACTTCGGCTCAGGTCACCATCTCACAGTTCGTGAGTTCGAGCCCCACGTCAGGCTTTGTGCTGACAGCTCAGAGCCTGGAGCCTGCTTTGGATTTTGTGTCTTCCTCTCTCTCTGCTCCTCCCCTGCTCACACTTTGTCTCTCTCTCAAAAATAAACAAACATTAAGAAAAGAGCCTAAATCCAACAAACAGAGGCCCCATTTACCGAGGACTCCAACACGGTCTCCTCCCTAGAGAGCAGGACCCGTGGGCGCAGCTGAGCCTGAACCGGTGGGCCGCGTGCCCTCAGAGAAGGAGGGTGAGCCAGGGGCGTGAGGCGGACGGCCCCCAGTGGGGCCAAAAGTCCTTCCCGGAACCCTCAGACTGGAGAGCTGCGGCACTGCCGCGTATTTTTGATGCCGAGCTGCTGTCGTCTAGAGCGGACTCTGCTCCCACATGAGCTGTGCCCGCGCTTGACCCCATGTGGGGGCCAGAGGGACAGGTACGTGCGCTCTGCTCCAGTGTCGCTGCCCGACCTCCGGGCCTGTGGAGCCCGAGGTGTGGCGCACGACCTGCATCGTGTGCTGCGTGCACCCCCAGGGGCGGGAAGCCTGCCGCGCTGAGCTGCAACGTACGGGGGGGGGGGGACCGCAGTCCTCGACACGGGCCGAACAGAACCCTCTCCCAAAGGACACTGCAAACTGATCCCAGCACGTCACTCACCTTGGGAGCTTTCACCGCTTCATCAACTACTTTTGGGGCTTTTACCACTTCAACAACTTCCTGCGGGGCTTTTGCTGCCTTGGCCGCCACCTCTCTCTTGGCAGAGTCACTGAAAAAGAGGGAGCGATGGGTCAAACGCACTGAACGGCTTTCAGGCAGTGCAAGTCGCCATCCAAATACTGACAGTGGCCAGAAATCCCCACTCACTGCTGCAGAATGACTCCCTCTAGAGCCCCACGAACCAGACTACAAAGGGGTTGGTTAACTGTCTGCCACGGAGGCCCCGGCCCCTAACCGGCCTGGGCAGTCAAGGGTAGTACCTCCGGCCCCCAGGCCTCCTGAGCCACCACCCCGCGTTTAGCAAGTTTCCCCCAAACTGAATATGCCCCCCCCCCCCCGTACCCAGGCACTCCAGGAGCTCCTGTCCTCCCTCCCCATGCTCACCTGCAGTCGAGGCACCCGTCTGGGCCGCCCCCTCACCGCACCTGCCCCCCCGGGCTCCACGGCCTCCCACCCTCACCACCTATGCCCTCCTCACCTGCACTCTCTGCCCAGCTGGGGCTCGGAGACGTCCCACCCTCACCTGTAGTCCACGTACTCCTGCGTCCAGGCGACAGGTGTGCTGTCCGTGGGCTTGCCATGCTTATCCAGGAGGCCCTGCTTGATCATCAACTTCTTCTGACTTGCCTGGCAGACCGTCAGAGTTTCAACATCAGAACGGTGTCAACTCGTGGAGCAGGTACTGTGACCGCTCACATCAGGCTCCTCCCTCGCAGTCTCACTTGGGCTCCACACTCCTCCGCACAACACTCAGAACCCATGTTCTCCAACAGGAGCAAACGTGGGACTTGGCGCAAGTCACAAAGCCCACCGTATCACTGCCAGCCTCTGAAGCGTTGTTTTGTGGCACCTCCCCCCACCTCATTCCAACCCCCAGGCCTTTGCACCTGCTATCGCAGCTTCCCCACACTCTCCCCTCCCTGACACCTAACACTGCATCCTCTAAGCTGGCCCGGCTCCAGCAAATCTCTTACCCAGGACCCCCAACCAGGCCAAACCCCTCAGTTTGGACTCCCAAAGTGCCAGGCGCCCCTCTGCATCCCTTGATAAGCCTTCAACTTGGCGGAAATTCACCATTCATTGCGCAGTATGACTGACGTCCGTCTGCTTCCCCCTTTATACTAGGAAATCTCGAAGGTCTGAGATGGGCCCATTTCTACTCACCATCAACTCGCCAGAGCCCAGCACAAGGCAAGATTGTGGTAGTAGGGACACACTCGACAGCCATCCAGGTGAATATTCAACAACACAAAAATGAAAACATAACCCGGTGGGACACACACACAGTCCCACTTACCTTTGGACCTAAACCCCACTTCCGAGGGTAAGTATCTCTCTCCATGATCACTCTCTTGATCTTGGCTACTATACCATGGTCACAGGTAGAGATCACTGCTGTGGTCATTAATGCAATAGCTGGAGGTGTGGGAAAGAGATGAAAGAGGGATCTGGAGTGGAAAACGTGATTGGCGATGAGCCCTAATTCCACTGTTTTATAAATCCATCGGAAACTCAAAGCTCTACTGCCTTAATGGAGGCTTCCTTGGCTGAGGATGTTCATATGGAGACAATCTGCCGTTATGGGAAGAAAGCCTCTGAAAGCATGTTATGAGTTTAAAAAACATTCACACTAATCACGTAAAACTCAATGCTTCCTAGATCCTCAGGAGTCCAAACATCCGAGGTATTCACTGACCGCGCCTCACTGGTGCCCGGAGGAAAGCAGGTCATCAGACTCCCTTCTCAGTTGTAAGCGGGGCTCTGCGGGGAGCAGCCAAGAGGGGAAGGGAACACCTCGACAAGGCACCCTAAAGATACACTCCTCAGGCTCCAGGCTCAGGCCACACACAGGGAACGGCTTGCACACACCCTTCACGGAATGGAACACTCGAAGTTCTAAGCGACAACACCAACTAAACACTCACAAGTTAACTGCTACAGACAGACAACGAATGGACTATACTCTCCATATGAATTACCAAAGACATGCATTCTCTTCCTGGACGATTTCCTCCATCCTCACTGGAACCAAGCTGCTGAGATGTGGCTGCTAATACCAGCCAGCTGGACAAAATCTGGGCCCATCTACCACGATCCCCTGCTAGGACTACCTCTACAGGCCCCAGACAACACAGTGATTACGTGAACCTGAGGAGTTGGACTTGGGGTCCGCTCTTAGCAAGCCTGGCTGTGATGGTGCAGCAGGAACTAGTGCAAGTTCTCCTCTTACCCATGCAGATCGCTTCCCCTTTGGTGGTGATGACCACGATCTCCTGGTTGACTTCGATGCCGTCCTCGTATCGGAGAACTCCCGGAAGCATGATCTTTGCCCCATAGCAGATTGCATTCACCTGCAGGGATGGCATCGCACGTCAGAGCACCAGCTGCTCCGCTAGCCAGTGCCCTCCATCCGAACCCACCCCAGAAAAGAACGCGCGGGGTGGACCTGCGAGTGTACCCCCACCTACAAAATGGGGCCAATGGCACCGACAGCCACTGGCTGCGATCCAGTGTATGCAGCAACCACTCACCACAGGCTAGCCACCTTACCCCCACCGACTCAGACGTTAAAGGAGACTGAAATAGCTACTCATCCATCCGCAGGACGTCAAAGGTATCTTTATCTTCCACCGAAACCCAACCTTCATTTTCCTTACTCTTCTCTATTTTTTATCCTTGAGGAAAACCCTGACAGAAATGGGAAACCTTTGGGCTTTATTGGGAGATCTGGCCTATTAACAGGCCCCCAAAGTAACCAGCAAGCAAGAGTGCCAAGGCCTGTGACCTGACCCCATGCAGGTTAAAAAGGCCACCTCTCCTGGACATCAATGGCTTATGCCATCTTGCCTTCACTTACCTACATACCTTGCCGACCGCATTCTTCCTCCCGCTAAATTCACCCAGACGGCACCAATCTGATCCCAGCATAATGAGAATTTATCACATTTCTGTTCTAGTTCACGTGATTAACTTTTTCCAACTATGATAGCCTGGCTTAGTATACCTCTGTAATTTTTGTCTCCTACAAACCATAACATACAAAAAATTCATCAGACGGATTCCTGGGTGGCTCAGTTGGTTAAGCATCTGACTTTTGATTTCGGCTCAAGTCATGATCTCACGGTTTGTGAGTTTGAGCCCCATGTTGGGCTCTGTGCTGATAGCATGGAGCCTGCTTGGGATTCTCTTTCTGCCCCTCCCCTGCTTTCTCTCTTGCTTGCTCTCAAAAATCAATAAACATTTTTTAAATGCATCAAATACCCTTAACTTTGCTATCCTTTGTCCCTGACATAACTAATTATATCATTAAGAGAAGTGCTCTCAGGGTGCCTGGCCGGCTCAGTGGGTGGAGCGTGTGACTCTTGATCTTGGGGATGTGAGGTTCGAGCCCCACCTTGGGTGTAGGAATTACTTAAAGGAAAACAGTAACCTCATATCATGTTTCATCTCTTCCCACAGAGCACAGACCAGGCCTCCTGCCTGGGGTCGTTTTATCACACTGCGGACGCGCAGCCCAGGACTTACCGCGCTGTCTTTCATCACCAGCCGTTTGTGAGATGTCAAGAGCTTTTCTAAAGGGTAAACAACCCGCCGCAGGTAACTCTCATCCTTGTGGTTGTCATACAGCCACTGGGCATCAAGCACATCGTGCATCGTCACCATATGGTCCTGAAAAGCAGCCACGCGCAAAAATTGTTCAGTGTCACTGTATCTTAAATGGTCCAACAGACCCCAAACTTCCAAAATGTGAATGAATTTAGTCCAAACTCAGTCTTTAGTCTCTTCCCAATCATCTATCTTCCGCATATCTGTAAGCTGGTGACATACTTAAATCTAGGCAGTTTTGTAGGCTGTGGGATCAAAATGAATAGAGTAATGCTTTCTACCAATCATCTCCCACAGCCCAGGTTTCAATGTTCCAAAGTTTAATTAACAGAACAGGGAAGCCGCCCTGAACTGAACTCAACACTTTGGAAATTGCCTTTTCCAGGATGTGAAGCAGGTGGCATTGCAGCAGGGGCGGGAGGATGTTAAGGAGCAGCTCCAAAACTTCTAGCCCATAATGCTGTACCTTTTCACTCATGACTCCAGAACGCACTCGCCGAAGTTCCTGCATCTGACCGCCAACTCCCAACAACAAACCCAGGTGCACACACAGTGTCCGGATATACGTGCCGGCCTCACAACTCACCCAAAAGATTCCTAAGATGCACACACATAAAAGTAGCACATTTTCCAAAGTAAACACATTGCTAACTGAAAAACCCAGAGTTATTCTGTATCTGAGCCAACAAGACTAAAAACAATAGAAACAGGCCCTGACCACACCATATACTAAGGGCATCTATTCTTAATGAGAGAATCTAATTCTCAACAATGCATTCCTGGGGTGCCTGCGTGGCTCAGTTGGTTGAGTGTCCACTCTTGATTTCGGCTCAGGTCTCGATCCCAGGGTCGTGGGATCAAGCCCCTCGTCAGGCTCCATGCCAAACGTGGAGCCTAAGATTCTCTCTCCCTCTGTCCCTCTACCCCAGTGGCGCTCTCTTTAAAAAAAAAAGGCATTCCATGGGGCGCCTGGGTGGCGCAGTCAGTTAAGCGTCCGACTTCAGCTAGGTCCCGATCTTGCGGTCCGTGAGTTCGAGCCCTGCGTCGGGCTCTGGGCTGATGGCTCAGAGCCTGGAGCCTGTTTCCGATTCTGTGTCTCCCTCTCTCTCTGCCCCTCGCCCGTTCATGCTCTGTCTCTCTCTGTCCCGAAAATAAATAAACGTTGAAAAAAAAAAAAAAGGCATTCCTGTCCACACATGGTGTCCTGTCCACATATGGATGGCTTCCTCAAAGGCCTAAGGACCCACCTAATCTTCTTTCCGGATCATACTCGATCATCTTGCTCTCGTATATGGTCCGAACTCGGAGCTGCCTCTTTACTGCAGCAATAAGTGGGGGTCGCTGGAATAAGGCACCTGTCAGAGTTTCTAGGGCCTAAGAATAAGCACAAATCAAAATAAAGACTCTTGAATAAGAGCAAGGGTCTACTGTGGCAGGTTGAGGACACAACTGAAACACAAAGTATCTTTCAATCATTTAAGACCTATGATGCCCTTTCCATTTTTGCTTCTTTCTTCAAAGACACAGAAAGGACTCGGTGCCAATCAGAGCCCTTTCCTCAGAAGTGGCATGTCCAGAAGTGACCCTGCCATGTGCAGTTACCTGTCCAGGCCAGCTTGGGCAGCCCACTGGTAAGGGCACAAGACAGGACGGTCAGGAAAACCGACCTGTCTCCAGATGTCTACGGGCTTGGATACCCAAGTCGCCAAAATGTGCCCTCCCTATAATCAGACTTACCCTAGAAAGTTGAGTACCCCCTTCAATAGCATTGTGTAGCCGGACAATTCCCACATACTCTTTGCCTGAAAAATGACAAAAGAGTAGTCAGGTGTGGCCACTGAGTTTTCTGTAGTTTTAAAAATATGCTCATATTCACATTTTGTATAACAGGAAAAGCAGGCCATTTGACTCTGTAAAATTTGCATCAAGACAAATTTCATGGTTTGGACTTGGGAAAGGACTGAACATGCTCTCTCTCATTGGGAATTCAACTTTCAGTACGCTGACAGGGACCGCTGGAGCATCCAGCGTACAGCCTGCTTAGCAAAAAACCTTTTTCGGGCACCTGGGCAGCCGAGTCGGTTAAGTGTCCGACTCTTGATTTTGGCTTAGGTTATGATCTCACAGTTCATGAGATCAAGCCCCGTGTCAGGCTCTGTGCTGAAAGTGCAGAGCTTGCTTGGGATTCTCTTTCTCTACCCCTCCCCGGCTCACACAGGCTTGCTCTCTCTCCCTCTCAAAATAAATAAGCATTTAAAAAAAAAAAAGAAGAGGGGCGCCTGGGTGGCGCAGTCGGTTAAGCGTCCGACTTCAGCCAGGTCACGATCTCACGGTCCGTGAGTTCGAGCCCCGCGTCGGGCTCTGGGCTGATGGCTCGGAGCCTGGAGCCTGTTTCCGATTCTGTGTCTCCCTCTCTCTCTGCCCCTCGCCCATTCATGCTCTGTCTCTCTCTGTCCCAAAAATAAATAAACGTTGGGAAAAAAAAAAATTAAAAAAAAAAAAAAGAAAAAACCTTGGAAGGTCAAGTATGAGAGATTCTCCTGATGAAAATTTCCAAGGGCCAAAAATAGAAGGAAAGGAAATGTAGAAAGCCTTCCAGTATCAAAGTGGCTGCCTCTTTATTCCCTCTTGCACATACCTGCACTCTGTTGGGATTTCACCAAGCGAGTGGCTCGTTCTATGCACACGATTAAACAGCCAGTCACCTTGGGATCCAGAGTACCACTGTGTCCTGTCTTCTCCACCCGAAGTATTCGTCGGATCCACGCTACCACCTCATGGGAAGAGGGGTTGGAGGGCTTATCAAGATTAATGAAACCTGTCCTAGAATGGAAAAGAAATCGCTGCACCATCATCGCTGGCCCTTTAATAAAAACTAAATCTGAAGAGGAAAAAAGTTCACGATCAGTACGGGTTATGTGTTTAAGGCAATTCTAAGCCATTCTAAAATGCCACTATCTCCTTGAATAACTGATGTGAAAAGGTCTTTTTAAAAATAAACTCTATGTGCCATGTGGGGTTCGAACACATGACCTGAAGACCAAGAGTTGGATGCTCTATCAACTAAGCCAGCCAGGCGCCCCTGAAAAGGTCCTTTTGAAAAGAAGTCTGAACAGTGCTTGCTCCCAACACACTTACCTGATATAGTCCCCAATCTCTCTCTTCAGAGGATTTGATCCACAAGGAAGAGGTGTATAGTGTGTTGTCCTTACATTTAGCTTATCGAAATTCTGGAAAGCAAGGATACAACACAAAATAAACTTAATAAACCATTAACGTGTGTACAAGAGTCAGCACCACTATCAACCATGATATGGTTAACCTGCAAGTTCAGAAACCTGGATTCTACCCCTCGGTTTTCATTATGTGTGACACAGCGTTAAGCCCCCTTACACACTGGAGAAATTACCCACAGCAGGAGGATTTAGACAAAGTTAATCACTCCTCTAGAAATACTTTTTGTTACCGGGACTGGCAACCACGTTTCTCAAACACAACCAGCTCATTCCTGCTCCAGATGTTCCCATCTCTGTTCTCAGGTCTGCTCCTTTTTACTCTCCTCCTTTCCAGGGCTCAACTGCAGGTCTCAAAGAGCTCCCCTCAACTGAAGCTCACCTTTCACATTACCCAGTTTAGTTCCATCGTAGTGCTTCTACAAATAGCAATTATTTTTTTTAACCATCTACCTCCCACCCCTAGATTTTAAGTTTCATGACAGTAGGGACTCTGGCCTATCCAGTTCACTAGCATATCCCCAGAACCTATAACAGAAAAGCAGATATAAATGGTAGACCCATCTGGCCGAGCAGAAACTGAACAGTGTTGAATTATACGAGCAAATCTCATTCTTTCACCTAATATATATTGATTTATTAAAACACTTTGCCAAGAGGCATCTGAGTAACTTTCCCTACCCTAGCTTTTTCTCCTAATCTCATACATGGTGCCCACTAAGTTGTTTGTGAAACTTGTAATTCAACTCATCACTGAGCCAGCCTATTTCAAACCCAACACAATGGTCAGCAATTTTCTAGAGAACGTGTTACGTGCCAGGCACTACAGCAAAACACATTTCATGGATTACCTCCTGCAGCCCTCAGCTTGCCTTCCCAATAAAAGATGCCATGAGCAAACCACCTCAGAGGTTAAATGACTGGCTCAAAGTCACACACTGACTTTGTGTGGTCACAAAGTCTGAATGAAATTGGTCTGGTTTCAAAGCTCATGTTCTCAATCACTAAAGCACTCCTGCTCCAAGCGAGGCTCACAAACTAGTATGAGTCTGTAAAGTGGAGTTAAATACAGAAACCAAGAACTAATTATTTGTAAACTTCGATGGTGGTTTTACATTGTGACATTTTAACTGTATCATGTAAAGCGTTGGGTGCACTGGAAATGAAAACCAAAACAAAACAAAACCTGGCCTTCATGTCAGACACACTGAAAAACATTGCTTTAGACTGTGTCATCTACCATTGCCAACGTCAAGGATGCTAGCGCTAATCACTCTTAACGAATCTTTTAACACTTCAATAAGGTAAAAGCCAGGCATTGATCCGATGCATAATCTTAACCACATACCTTGAGCAACAGGGGCCATTGAGATGTGTCCAACTGAGCTGCCTTGGATTCAGGTTTGATAAGAAATTCCTCAGCGTGTTGTATCTCCTTACATGGGACAGAAACACACCCTATTAGACTTCCCAAGTGATTTGGAAAAGTTCCACTGCTATCACATAAGTTTAAGCCTTTTAAATAGAAAACAAGGTAGTTTCTCTTGCTCTTCACTGGGACCTCCAAAGAAAAACCAGGATCTCGGAAATGAACCACGATCTCAGAAAAGTAAGTGAAGTGCCACCAAGATGGGGTCAGGTCCTTATGAGAGAAAGAGGAATAGTGGGTCTGTGGGTGGAATAAAAAAAAGCATTTCAGGGAGAGCAGCTGGTGTACCAACACCAGTCAGCAAACTCTACTTGACAGGAGACTCAGGTGACTGGGGTTGTGTATTTCCTAAGACAACCACTCAATTCCAACCCATTCCTTAGAAACTTGCCAAAAACAGTTGTTTTATGTAACCTGTTACCTACGTAACATTTCCTTTTTGTCAAAGCAAAGCAAAACATATTTCTACTCACTGCTACATCTTCTTCTGCTAACGACTTCCGCTCCTTTTTCTTCTTATGTTTCTTCGGCACAGTATACACTAAAACAAACACACACACACACACACACACACACACACGAGATTTGGGAGTTTTTCCCCAAAATAAGGACAACGAAGCTTCAAATAGTGAAATCAGAGCAAGTAAAAATCGGATGTTTGATCTAGAATTGCTGGGTAAAGCCTAGTGTGTAAAAGACAAATGCGTGGGCTGCACGGCCCGGTAACCGACCGCAGGCAGTCGCACATGCCGGCTTCCATTCCGGCTCACCACGTGGCCGTGGAGGGGCTTAGATCTGCCGCAGGAGCGCTCGGGCCAAGGGCCTCCAAGTTCCCTGAGTGACCATGCAACCGCCCCCTCCCCGGCCCCCAGCCTGTACAACTTTCTCTGCACTTGGAGCTGCGCGTACGTCCGAGCCCCTCGGCCCCTCTCCTTGCGGGGCCTCTTCCCAGCGCCCTTCCGCGTGGCGCCGACCGACCCGGGTGTGTGGGCTGCCGGCGGCGCAGGTACGGCCAGGTCTCCCGTCCCCGCGGGGTCGCCGGAGAGGCCGACGCCTGTCGGCGACGACCCGGGCCCTCAGGCGGCTGTGCCATCGAAGGGAGGCCCGAGCCTCGCAGAGCCACGTCACTGCCAGCACCTCTCCATCTCCTGCCGTCACCCTTAGAGCCAAGGCCAAGAGGAAGGCCAACAGGAGGCCCGGCCCGGCGGCGACGGGGCCGGACCCGCGGCAAACCGGCGGGGATCTCGGCCCCCGACGCCGCCACCCTCCCACCCCGGCTCTCCGCACGGCGGGGCCAGTACTCGGCCCGGCCACCCACGAGGAAACGACCCTTTACCTTCCGTGTCCGCCATGTTGCCCCGCACAGCGTGCGAGCAGCGTGGGACACCGCCGAGGAAGCAAGCACAGACTCCCGCCGTCCTCAGGCCGCGCCACTAAGCCCCGCCCACCTCTGTGACGCCCAGTGCGCGCCGCGCCGCGGAGCGGTGGGGGCGGGGCCGGGCTCTGGGAGCACAGCCCGGGGCGCGCGCGGGCCGCCTGCACAATTTCATTGGTTGGGTTGCCCTCCCGCCCCCGCTGCGGTAGCGCGCCCGCGCGTGCGCCTTGAGCCTCGCCCGGCCCTGGGCTGCCCCGGTTGGAGGCGCATGCGCAGTCCGCCCCGGTGGTCCGTAACTTGTGGGCGCGGTCCCGGGCCCGGGTCGCCGACTTTCGTTGGGTTTAACACGGGCCTAGGCACTCGGGCGTCCCGCGAGCACTCTGTTAAACAACAGCTAATTGCTTCCTTTCGCCGACCCTTTAAGGTTGGGTATCGGATCAGTCCCGATTAAAAAGCGAAGACGTTGAGGCACAGAGACGTTGAAACCTCTTTGCTGCTTGCAATTCCCATCCAGCTAGAGCGCCGCTGGCCAATAGGAACACTGTGCGAGCTGCTTGTGGACTTTTAAATTTTCCAACAGCCACATGGCAAGAAAAAAAAAAAGGAAAAGGAAAAAGGGGAAATTGATTTTCATAACAAAATTTGTTTAACCCAATGATCCAAAATATTTTCATTTCAACATATAAGCGATACACAACATTATGAATGGAATATATTACATTTTTTTGGTACTGTCTTTCCAGTGTGTGTTTTACACTTACAGCACACCTCGATTGGAAGTGCACGAGGGGGCTCCATGTCAAGGGCTCTGTAGTCACAGATCCCTTAATGGCAGCAGTATCTGGCAGCCAGGAAGTAGCAAATCCTGGTGCAAGCTCTCTTCCCGTCTGTCTTTGGTGTTCATCTCACTCTTCTGTCTGTCAAGCACGGGTTCTTTTTTAAAGACTTTTTAAAAGGTTTACTTGGGGTGCCTGGGTGGCTCACTCGGTTGAGTGTCCGACTTCGGCTCAGGTCATGATCTCACAGCTCGTGAGTTCGAGCCCCGCTCGGGCTCTGTGCTCATAGCTCAGAGTCTGGAGCCTGCTTCGGATTCTGGGTCTCCCTCTCTCTCTGCCCCTAACCCACTCGCATTCTGTCTCTGTCTCTCTCAAAAATAAAAATAAACATTAAAAAAAATTTTTTAAGTAAAAAAAATAAAAGGTTTACTTATTTTCAGAGAGAGAGAGAGAGAACGGGGAATGGGCAGAGACAGAGGTAAAGAGAATCAAGCAGGCTCTGCACTAACAGTGCAGAACTCACGAACTGTGAGATCAGAATCTGAGCCGAAATCAAGAGTCTGAGGTTGGACCAACTGAGCCACCCAGGTGTGCTCAAGAGGGGGTTCTTAATCTAATCTCTGTGGATTTGACTGATTTTGACTTATTTATTTACTGCTATTGTAAATGAAATCTTTGACATTACCTTTTCTAACGACTTGCTGCTTTGCTTCCAGTTTTCCTCTGCCATACAAAAATTAGCAACGTTTGGGCATCTGGGAGGCTCAGTTGGTTAAGCGCTGACTTCGGCTCAGGTCATGATCTCACTGCTCTTGAGTTTGAGCCCCGCACGGGGATCTGTGCTGACAGCTCAGAGCCTGGAGCCTGCTTCAGATTCTCTTTTCTCTCTCTCTCTCTCTCTCTCTCTGCCCCAGCCCTACTTGCATTCTGTCTCTGAAAAATGAATAGATGTTAAATTTAAAAAAAATTTTTAACACCTATTTATTATTGAGAGACAGCATGAGCATGAGCATGGGAGGGGCAGAGAGAGGAGGAGACCCAGAATTCGAAGCAGGCTCCAGGCTGTGAGCCGTCAGCACAGAGCCCAACACAGGGCTCAAACACACAAACTGTGAGACCATGACCTGAGCCGAATTCAGGCACTTAACTGACTGAGCCACCCAGGAGCCCCGAAAAAAAAAATTTTTTTTTTAATTTTTTTTTTCAACGTTTATTTATTTTTGGGACAGAGAGAGACAGAGCATGAACGGGGGAGGGGCAGAGAGAGGGAGACACAGAATCGGAAACAGGCTCCAGGCTCCGAGCCATCAGCCCAGAGCCTGAGGCGGGGCTCAAACTCACGGACCGCGAGATCGTGACCTGGCTGAAGTCGGACGCTTAACCGACTGCGCCACCCAGGCGCCCCAAAAAATTTTTTAATCAGAAATTTTTCACTTGTATTTTACAGTGCCTTAAAAAATAGATTTGTTTTTCCTCACCTAAGTTTTTATACTACATGGAATTTATTTAGGTGTGTGCCCCAGTAATAATAATAATAATGATCTAAATTGACTTTTTATAGATAACCAAAGTCCCCAGTATCAATCAATCCATGAGTAGTTCATTACTTCTCCCACTATTCTATAATGCTTCATTGGTAAATATTTTGCCGAGTAAATGTAGGCTTCATCTTTCTCCAACAGTCTTCATCCAGTCTGTTAGTCTCTCAGCTTTGGTTCCAAAGGAGATCCAGAGTCTGATGGTTTTTTACCACCTTCAGTGCTGTCACCGTAGTCCATGCCATCTGTATGGTTCTCCTGTATTTTTCCAATGGCCTCCTGCAGGGCCCTCTGCTTCTACTATCTCCAACTATACTGTCTTCTCAATGTGGCACCTGGCAAGAGCCATTAAACTGGAAGTCAGGGCATGTCTCTCCTCTGCTCAAACCCCTCAATGACTTCCCATCTGTAGTGGATGAAGTGGCCCCCCAAAAGATTTGTTCTGACCCCTGGCCCCTGTGAATGTGACCTTATTTGGAAAAAGGGTCTTTGTACATGTAATTAAGTTAAGGATCTCAAGATGAGATCACCCTGGATTACCAGGTGGGCCCCACATCCAGTGGCAAGTGTCCTTAGAAGGGAAGAAACCATGTGAAGATGGAGGCAGAGACTGTAGTGCTTTCGTACTTCAAGCCTCGAGATCTGGAAAAGAATGAGTTTATGTTAGTTAAAGCTGCCCAGTTAGGGGTCCTTTGTTAGGCAGCCCCAGGAAACCAATGCAGCATCTCACTGAGTAAGAGCTAAAGTGTCTGTGACAGCCACTGCCCTTCTCTTCCTGTGTCCAGCTCTGTCCCCTCCTGCCCTTACTCACCCCACTCCTGGCACGCTGCCTCTTGACTATTCGGGACTACTCCAGGCACATTCCCCCTCCTCGGGTCTTCTGCACCTGCTCTCCCCTGTGCCTTAAATGAAACTTGTTCATTGTCTCTCTTCACTAGCCTTATGAAGCCAGGACAATTTTGTCTATTTGTTCACTGCTATATATCCAGCTCCTGGAAGATGCTCAGTAAGTAGTTTTGTTTAATGAATCTGTGTCTTCTGAACTCAGAAACCCCATGGACCTGCCCTTACCAGCAGAAGCAGCCCCCCCTCCCCTGTCTGATGAGGCCGATCCTGCCTTTCCTGGGGATCCTGGAATGAAGTCACCAGGTCAGTTACTGAGCAAGAGGATGCCAGTTCTCCTTGTGCCCTAGCTCCTCACGTCCCTCATTGTCTCCAATCCCAAGACTCAGGTGGGTGAGAATGTTGGAATGAACTTGTTGTGTGCAACTTACTGGCTCAGCCCTTAACTACATCCCCTAAGAGAGCTCAAGGGACCTTTTTACCAAAACACTGAGACATACTTTGGTGAAGGTTCTGGAAAATTAGTCTGGGAAAGGAGGGGAGTGGTGTTGCCATGGAAACAGGGTTGCACTCTCAGTGGGAATTATGGGATCCTGGAGCAGCAGAGGCCAAGTAGTGGCACTAAATCTCATAGAACAGGATGGTTTCTCCCCAAGGATCTTTGGTGGTGGCTAATTGGTCATGATGTCCTGTTAATAGGCCACCTATGGTACTCCATGGTGTGTAGAACCCCAACAACAAAGGCTCTAGGTCTGCCTCAAGTCACCACAATGGAAACTCATAGCCCCTCATCGGATCCCCAGACCCAGTCAGTCCACAAGCTCAGAGCCCTCAAGTGAAGATGAGACCAGGTACACTTAACACTAGTGTATACTTCTTAAAAAGTTTATTTATTTTGTTGGGGCGCCTGGGTGGCTCAGTCGGTTAAGTGGCCGACTTCGGCTCAGGTCACAATCTCGCGGTCCGTGAGTTCGAGCCCCGCGTTGGGCTCTGTGCTGACAGCTCAGAGCCTGGAGCCTGTTTCAGATTCTGTGTCTCCCTCTCTCTGACCCTCCCCTGTTCATGCTCTGTCTCTCTCTGTCTCAAAAATAAATAAAAACGTTAAAAAAAATTTTTTTTTAAATAAAAAAAAAAGTTTATTTATTTTGTGAGAGAGTGTGTGTGCATACAAGCAGGGGAGGGACAGAGAAAGAGTGAAAGAGTGAATCCCGAGGAGGCTCCATCTGCCCTGTCAGCACAGAACCCGATGTGAGGCTCGATCTCACAAACCCTGAGAGCATGACCTGAGCCGAAGCTAAGAGTCGGACACTTAACCGACTGAGCCACCTAGGCGGCCCGTAGTGTATACTTCACACCTTCATCCTTCTTTTCCATGGGGACATAGAATGCCATTGCAGTCCACTGGTCAGAAATGGAGACTCAGTCTGTGTCCCTCTCCCTGTGGGTCCTCCTTGGCTTTTCTCCCAGTTCCTGACTATGTAATTGGAATAAACACAATCGGGAGCTGGAAAAATTCCGCGAGGGGCTTTTTGACTCAAGGATGGAAGACAATTATGGAAAGAACAGTCAAAAGGAAGCCTCTAGAGCTGTCCCTTCAATTCTCTGGTGTATTCTTATAATTAAGTCCCCAGGGACTGACTCGATCATCTCACTGTCCCCCAAGACATCATGCTGGTCCATTACATGAATGATACCACACTGACTGGACCTGATGCATAGGAAGTAGCAAATATTTTGTCACAGGGTGAGAGATAAGTCCCCCCAAAATACAGGGGACCGCCACCTCCGTGAAGTTTCTGGGCATCCAGTGGGCTGAGGCATATTGAGATGGCCCTCCAAAGAGAAAAACAAGTTGCTGTACCTCCAGCCCACACCACTGAGAGAGAAGCACGGTGCTCAGTGGGCCTCTTTCTGGAGCTGGCGTACTCCATTAGGGTGCTACCCAGAGCCTTTTCCAAGCCTTGATAAGAGAATCACAGCTCAGGCTTCTGCAATTTGGGACAAAAATAAAGCTAGGACTGACTAGGTGGCTGGTTAGCTCAGTTGAGTGGCATGTGACCTGGCAACACCAACGTCGTTTGATCCCCAGTAGGCCAAGAGGCATTAGTTCTCGTGTTTAATAAAGATTAATTAAAAACCAGGGGCGCCTGGGTGGCGCAGTCGGTTAGGCGTCCGACTTCAGCCGGGTCGCGATCTCGCGGTCCGTGAGTTCGAGCCCCACGTCAGGCTCTGGGCTGATGGCTCGGAGCCTGGAGCCTGTTTCCGATTCTGTGTCTCCCTCTCTCTCTGCCCCTTCCCTGTTCATGCTCTGTCTCTCTCTGTCCCAAAGATAAATAAACGTTGAAAAAAAAATTAAAAAAAAAAAAAAAAGATTAATTAAAAACCAACTAGGGGCGCCTGGGTGGCTCAGTCGGTTAAGCATCCGACTTGAGCTCGGGTCATGATCTCACGGTTCATGAGTTCGAGCCCTGCACCGGGACAGAGCCCACTTCAGATTCTCTGTCTCCCTCTCTCTCTCTCTCTCTGCTCCTCCCTGGATCATGCTCTGTCTCTCAAAAATAAATAAACATTAAAAAAAAAACCATTATAAAAATGAAATATGAATTAAATAAATAAATAAAAATAAAAATAAAGGCAGGACCTTCACACGTATTGATCTGCTGGGAGGAAAGGCTCCTGACTTTCTTTAGTCCTTGGTTGAAACTGAAGGACTGTGTGATCTCAAGACCTGAGCTGCATATCATGAACCGGGCATTGTTCGACCAACCAAGCCACAGAGTCCGGTGTGAGCAGCAGCGCTCCACCATCTAGCAGCGCAGCTGCCGGAAAGCAGTCTGGCACTTCCTCAAAAAGTTAAATACTGAGCTGCCATGTGACTCAGCAATTCCATTCCTATGTATATATGCCCAAGAAACTTGAAAACAGGTGTTTAAGCAGATGCTTGTATATTCACAGCGGCATAATCCACAATAGCCTAAAGGTGGAAACAACCCAAGCGTCCATCTACAGATGAATGGATAGACAAAATGTGGTGTATCCATACATTGGAATACTAGTCAGTCATAAAAAGGAACGAAATACTGATATGTACTACAACACGGATGAACCTTGAAAACATCATGCTGGGGGCACCTAGCTGGTTCCTTCGGTAGAGCATGTGACTCTTGATCTCAGGGTTGTGAGTTTGAGCCCCACGTTGAGTGTAGAGATTACTTAAACATAAAATCTTAAAAAAAAAAAAAAGAACAAAAATCATGCTAAATGAAGTAAGCCAGACATAGAAAGACAATGAAATATGAAATAGCCACTCATATGAAATAGCCAGGATAGGCATCCTAACATAGGCAACAGGCATGTGAGTGAGGAAGCTTCCAGAAGAGTATAGCCTCCAGCCATCTGGTCACCACCAGCCCTTGAATCATCTCAGCAGAGGCCGCAGACATTATGGAGCGGAGAGAAGACGTTCCACTGTGTCCTGTCAGAATTCCTCAGTGTAATCTGTCAGCGGAATGACAAACCATCCCCAAACGTAGTCTCATTAAACAAACATTTTATTATTCCAGTTATGGTGGGAATTCAGTTGGAAGGCCAGGCTTTGCTGGAACAGGAGCACCTGCTATACATCGCCTCCAGTAGCTTGGACTTCCTTATAGCTTGGTGGCCTCACAGTAGTCAGACTCCGCACTTAGTGGCTCAGGGCTCCAAAAGCAGGTGTTGCAGTAGGTAAGGCATAACACTATCACAGTGACTGTTTGTGGCATCAACCTCACCCCTCAATGAGAGGAGTGTCAAAGAGTTTTGGAGCCCCTGCTTTAAGACTGCCACATTCACCAAGACCATCAAGTGCTGTGCAAGCCAAACAAATTTCCTTCCCTGCATGTTTCAAGTCTTTGAACTAATTTCTGCCATTGTCTCCTAAGTATATGATATTTTTTTGGACTTACACTTCGGTAGAAAGGCAAAGCCCCAGAGGTTTCCACTTGGGCCTTTCTTTCATGATGGCTTCATCCCATGGGTCAGGAATCAATGTGGGGGTTCTGCTGATGGTTAAGAATTTTAGCCATTCAGGTACGTATGTGGTGGTATGCCATCGTGGGTTGAATATGCATTGCCCTAATGGCTAATGACATTGAACATGTTTCCATATGCTTGTATGCCACCGTCTGTATATCCCCCTCAGTGAAATATCTCCTCGTATCTTTCATCTATTTTCTAATTGGATTAGTAGTGGTTTGGGTTTTTTTTTTTAATTACTGAGTTTTGAACATTTTATGTATTCTTGATAAGAGTCCTTTGCCGGATATGTGCTTTGCAAACATTTTCTCCCAGTCTGTAGCTTGTCTTTTTATACTCTTCACAAGGTATTTTGGAGAGCAAAAGTGTTCATTTTGATGAAGTCCAGTTTACCATTTTTTTCTTTTATGGATTGCGTCTAAGAATAGTTTCTCCTATGTTGTCTTCTAGAAGTTGTATAGCCTTACATGTTACATATAAATATGTGATTCATTTTGAGTTAATTTTTTTATAAGGTGTGAGGTTTTGGGTGAAGTTCTTTTTTTGCCTTGGGATGACCAGCTTCTCCAGCGCCATTTGTTGAAAAGACCGTCCTTCCTCCGTTGAATTGCTTTTGCACCTTTGTGAAAACCCAGCTGGGGGAATTTCTGTGGGTGTGTTTCTGGGTTCACTATCTCATTCCACTGATCTATGTGTCTATTCCTCTACCAATACCACACAGCCTTGATTACTGCAGCTCCTATCTAATAAGCCTCAAAATTGTGTAAAGAGATTTGTGTGTTGATCTTATACCCTGAAACCTTGTAAAGCTCACTTAGTAGTTATGGGAGTTTTTTCTGTAGATTCCTTGGGATTTTCTATGAAAATAATTCTATCATCTGCAAATGGAGCCAGGTTTATTTCTTCCTTCTCAATCTGTGCACCTTGTTTCTAGAAGTTTTAATTGTATGTTGAATAAGAATAATGACAACAGATATTCTTGCCTTGTTCCCAATCTTCAGGGAAAAGTGTCTGGTTTCTAATTTTTTTAATGTTCATTTATTTTTGAGAGAGAGAGAGAGAGAGAGAGAGAGCGAGTAGGGGAGGGGCAGAGAGAGAGGGAGACACAGAATCCAAAGCAGACCTAGGCTCCAAGCTGTCAGAGCACAACGTGGGGCTCGAACCCACGAACTGTGAGATCATTACCTGAGCCAAAGTCAGATGCTTAACCGACTGAGTCACCTGGGTGGCCCAAAAGTGTCTGGTTTTTAACCATTAAGTATGTTAGTCGTACATCTTCTATGGACGTCCTTCAACAAGTTGCAGAAGCCCTTCTCCTATTCCTATTTTGATGACTTGTTAACATGGTGGACTGCATTGATTTCTTTTTTTTTTAATTTTTTAAGTTTATTTATTTACTTTGAGAGATACAGAGAGAATAAGCAGGGGAGGGGCAGAGATAGAGGGAGAGAAAGAATCCCAAGCAGGCTCTGTAGTGTCAGCGCAGAGCCGGATGCGGGGCTCAAACTCACAAACCGTGAGATCACTACGTGAGCAAAAACCAAGGGTCAGACGCTAAACTGACTGAGCCACTGAGGTGACCCATCTTTTTTGTTTTTTTAAAATAAACTCTGCCCCCAGTGTGGAGCTGGAACTCATGATGCTGAGATCAAGAGTCACATGGTCCACCGACTGAGGCAGCCAGGCATCCCTGATTGACATTCATATATTGAATGAGCCTTGCATCTCTAGGGTAAACCCCACCTAGTCATGGTGTATAATCCTTTTTATGTTTTTGTGAACTCTACTTGCTAGTACTGTGCTAAGGATTTTGATGTCTATATTCATAAGGCATATTCATCTGTAGTTTCTTTTACTTTTTCATTTTACTTTTTTTTCTGGTTTTGGTATCAGAGTAACACTGTCCTCAAAGAATGAGTTGAAAAGTGTTTGATTTGGACTTGTGATAATAATTTCATACTATTTTGAATATGACAATAATGGATATGACATCAGGAGTTTTTCCATAAGACATGAAAGAAACTCTCATTGGTAATATTAAAGTCAAATTTCATATGTCGGGTGGAAATGACGTTGCCTTCACTTTCAGAGAAGCACTTCATAGATGTCCATATAGGAAAAAGGGGAGCTTCTGCACCTGAAATTGTACCATGGCACTCCAAGCCTTTAGTTCCTGTGCTACGTAGATGGTTTGAACAAGAGGTAGGTGGGATGTGGGGATATAGGAATACCCAGAGCCTCTTCCCTCCTTGTTGGCCTTTCACATGCAGGTACAGTCATCCCCCCATGGCTGTCCCTGAGCCAGAAATTGGAGAGGCATTTTCTTTTCAAATTTTCTCTTTTCACAGAGAATGAGTTAGATTCATGGGTATCTGCTCATCGTCACATAATCGAAATAGAAACTCCTGATAGTGGACACTTATATTCACAAATCCTTCTAGTTATAAGATTTACAGACTTTAATGAACTGCCAAACCAAACCTATTTTAAAATGATAATAAATGGGGAAGCCAAATAGGGAATCCAGGTGTTAAAAACCACTTGTTATTCAAATGGATTTCCTCTCCCCAGGCTGGAGGGCAAAGAAGCTAGGAAGGGACTTGATGAGAGGCAAATAAAAGTTGTAGTACAAACAGGTCGTTTCTCCCTAGAAACTTAGGATGAGTAGCCATGCAGAAACAATTTTTGATCCATCTGGAAGGGAGAGCAGTGCAGGAATGATTGTCCACATCACAGCCTTGTTGAACCTACAGGGGTAGCCTGGAGATGAGTAGCGGGTAATTGTGAGGTTAGTCAGGTTGTGACTTGAATTGAAGCTGCTATTCCAGAAGACGTTGTTTTTCTAGAGCAAATCAACACTGTCCCTGGTACCTGGCAAGTGGCTATTTGTCCCACAAATGCTCTTATGTCTATTGCAGTCAGCAGAGACTATCAAAATCAGCTGGCCTTCATCCGGCAGGAACAGAAGAACACCTTTAGTGCCTTACCTCAGGGCTACACGTATGCTCTGGCTCTCTGTCATCATCTAGGGTGAATGGAACTTGGTTATTGCAACAATCATGGTGAACATCATGCTGGTCCATTGTAATGAAGCCATTATGCTTACTGGACCTAGTGATCAAGAGGTTGTTGACACACATATGCCTGAGGACGGGAGATAAACCCCACGAAAACTCAAAAGCCTGACCCCCAGTAACATTTTGAGATGGTCCGGACCACACTGGGTGTTCAACAAGTTGCCACACCTCGTGCTACCTCAAAAGGAGACACAGCATTTGGTGGGGCTCTTTGAATTCTGTAGGCAACATATAATCATATAATACACTTAATTGTTCCACACCCAGGGTTCCTGACTGGCTCAGTTGGTAGAACGCAGGGTCATGAGTTCAAGCCCCATGTTGGGAGCAAGGTTAAGGGAATCAGCCATGATGGTGAGGCTCTCAGGGACTGGCATCAGTTGATACGGTCACAGCCACTGCCACTGCCACTGCTGTGTACTCAACCTTTCCACAGTCGGGACAGCCCCCAATAAGGTAGCATTCCCTGGGGAGATCAGCCGGCCACCTGGTGACAGGTGGAGGTTGTGTCTTACAGGATGAGGGATATACTTTGAACTGGTGTCCAGTCTATGGTGCTGTGTTTCCATAGCCACAATGCCTGGGTTCAGGAATCAAGAGGTGGAAGTGGGGGTGACTTCTCTATCACCCCTAATCTCTCCAGGGGTTTCTTCGCATCCCCACAGCTTTGAACTCTACTGGTTCCCAAGGAAAGGATGCTTGCACTAGGGCCATCAGATTGGTTCTACTGAATTGCAGGTTGAGGTCACCATCTGGCCATTTAGGGCTCTTTATGCTACTGAGCCAATCGGCAAACTGTGGGTCTACTGAGCCAGCTTGGAGGGTTGATACTGTTGGTTATGAAGTGGAAAGCGTTGCTGTTAACGTGATCCGGAAGGACTATGCGTGGGCTATGCAACGGGTTCTCTGGGGTGGGTCCTACTATAGCCTCTCTAGAGAGGACGGCTGAGGACTCAGACTCAGTGGGATAAAGGTTTGGGTCACTAACAAGGTAAAGAATTCTGAGCCGCTGAGTCCTTGGCTGGAGAACAAAGGGAGGACAGAGAGGGTAGTGGAAGAAGTAAGGTATAAAGATCAATTGTGGCATCAAGACCAGTTACAGAAATAAGGATTGTACTAAGTGTGTGTGCGCGCGTGTGTGTATAGCAGCTTTTTGAATCTTCTTTCTATATTTTATGCATGTGAAAGAAAGACTGATAGAGCTTAGCTTTATAATGTTTTTCTTCAGGTTGTAAGACATTGAGGTCGGGCAATGCCTGAGCTAGCAGAGGAATGGCTGTACCCTAGAGATGGCTACAACGAGCAGTGGAACTTTTGGTGTCCTGTTTTACGGAGTGGTTTTCAGTTTGTAGAAGGGTAGCATCATTATTTTGGTGGAAGCAAGTTTGTTGTTTTAGTAGGTTTATTTTGTGAATCTGGATTTCTGGATGTCAATTGGGTTTGGCTTAATATGACACAGGAGTGTGAAATTTGGAAAGCAGGAGGGACTCCAGGGATTGCGCTGGAGGGGAGGGCTAAGTGGGCTCTGAGAGCTGTGAGTTCTGACAGTAGCTGGAGTCCAGCTTTGCACAAGTGATATTGTGTGGGTGACCTTGTAGCCTCTGGCCGCTCGTGCTCCCACACTTCCAATGAGTTTGTGAGCACGTACATCCCTAAATTAAACCAGGTTTCGCTTGAAACACGCATAGCACATTGTTTCCTCCATGAATCCCTGAGTGGTAATAGAAGCACAAATGAACGCGTCCATGTGAGACTCATTACTCTCTGGAAGTGTCCCATGTAAGGTAGCAGGCCGAAGAGTGGGTGCGTCTGTGTTGGCAAAGTGCGTCAACCTTATCTGGTGATCCTTAGTTGCGTGGGCTTTGTCCTGTTTCCCATTTTAGTCGCAAGCACCACTGAGGCAGGCCCATTTGTCCCGGTGCCGGTGCTCATGCCTTGAGGTCGTGCGTGCCGAGAGCTCCGCAGAGTTACCGGCGGTGCAGCGGTTCTCAATCAATGTTAGTTCATTGTCGTTATTGCCGAAGGGCTTGTGAATAGCTCCTCGCCGGAATACAATGATGTTTGGGGGAGGGGCGCACGAGAGCCCGGGCTCGGCGCCGGATCGAGCGCGCGGCCTCCCCCGGCCCCCT